>NC_132782.1:119505677-119808707 GCF_048418805.1 Vulpes vulpes
ATAAAGGTTTTAAAGAAACAAAGAACAAAAAATTGCCAACAAGGAAAGAACGGTTTGAAGATACAACACTTATCTTCCTATTGTCTGCAAGTAGTTCACTGACACTGCATTAACCTTCACACATTATGTCTATTACATTATAAATTAGGATAATACTAATAATGTACTCTGAGGAAAAAAAACTTCCTTTCAAGTGCCTTTTTAAGACCACAGGCTTTGAATTTAGGCCAGGGTTTGTTGTTTACTAGTTGTACTGAGCAAGGTACATAACCTCTCTGTATCTGTTTTCCATTAGGAAAATGAGGATAATATTCTTATTTTGAAAGATTTTTGTGAGGATTAAAAAATGTGATGATTATCCAAACATTGCCTGACACATGTGGCTACTCAGTAAATGATAGCTAGTGATAGGTTATCAGGTATAGGCTCACAGTCCCCAGCTCCTGCATATGTTATCTCCATACATATAGGAATGTGTAACATGACGGGTGTAGAATTCTAGGAACTATTATTCTACAGGAATGCACAGACCTTCCATCCATATTCACTTATTCACATTCATTCATTTATCCAATACTTGGTATCTACATAGTATTGTGTAGACAAAACAAAATAAGGCGTGATTCTTCAGGAATGTCTAATCCAGTAGGGAAGATACAGGCTCACGAACAATGATAGAGTGTAGAATGCATTAAGAATTTTCATATGAAGAATGAAAACGCTATAGGATATCTAAAGACAGGAAAATAACTTCGTTGTGGCCAACATTTACAGCAGTAGTTACGGTTTGTGGTGAGTCACTATACCTCACCCAAAAGGATTAGATATTCTCCCTTAAAATTCCTGGTCCCAATCCTAGGGGTCGGAGCAGTGGGTTCCAAGTAGCATATAGGACTTCAAAACAAGTAGAACCATAGCTTCTTTCCTCCACATCACTATTGTATAATACTCCATTTCAGTTTTTCTCAGAACCAGCATCAAATCAGGAGTCCTTTAGAGTCTTTGAGGTATTTTACCAATGCAATTCTAAATTTAAATGCTTTGTCATGTTACATTTTCAAGTTTTATTTCATGGGTAATTTGTTACAATGAGTGCTTTAGTTTGAGTTTCTCAGAGAAGTGAACTATGTAAATATGAGAAGTTATTTTTAAGAAAGATTTACTTAGTAACAAAAATAGAAGACACTTCCAGTTTCTTGTTTTAAAAAGTGACAATTTTAAATGGAGAATTGGACTTTCACTTCCTAGGAGCCACAAAGAAAGAACACATTGAAAATGAAATTGTACTTGGAAAAATATAATTCCCTCACTCAAAACTTTAGTTCTTGGAAGATTTTCTCATGTCAAGACCCATGATTGATTTCACTTGTTATCCCTATAATGTTAATATCTATATAGTTTCCACTGTAGTTATTTCTATTTTAAAGAAAGCGATCTTAAAACTGTTGAATTCATACAGAATAATTGCTAGGAGGGTAAACGGAGTCTTCTGGTAAACTTCTAATTGTATGGATTATTATCATTATTATCATTGGAGAATTCAAAGGATTTTGAACACTTACATTCTCCACTTCTGAATTAACTTGGAGAAGCAAGCAACAGCGGAGGTCTGAAGCCAGTAAGTCATAGATGTTACTTAGGTCCCCGTTCTGTAATACAGAGTGCTTTTTTGCCCAACAAGGATATTTTAAGTGACCCCGAATCAATTAGCTTCAATTCTCAGTATATAGTGTGTTGGTTGAAAGTATAATTTCTGGAGTCAGACTGGCTGGACTTGGATTGTGGCCCTGCCAGAATCAGTAAGACCTTTGGAAGTTTCTTAAATTTTCTATGCCTCATTCTTCTTATCTATAAAACAAGAGACAGGAGGATAACTGCTTTCGCAGTATGTAAGAATTAAACAAGCAAACCACTAGGAACAGTAGAAGGCACAAAATGAGTGTTAATTCCCAATGATCCCCAATAGCTCTGTATGATGGTGGACTAAAAGGTTCTGGTCACCCGATCCAATATATGGGAGAATTTTTTTCCCCACACCAACTAGCATTCTTGGAGCCAACAGATGTCCTACAATTCAACTCAATTCTGACACTATCTACCCAGAGATAGCATCAGATTCCACAGGTTGAAGGGTCAGTCCTCCACCCCACCCCACGTTGCCACCTGTGCTTCTGATCCAAAGTTCCAAAAACTCCCTCTTTGGGCTTGATTAATTTGTTAGAGTACATCAGAGAACTCAGAAAAATTTTACTTGGGAAATCACTGGTTTATTATAAAAAGATATAACTCAGGAACAACCAAGATGGAAGAGACGTAGAGGGCAAGGTATAGGGAAAGGGTATATTTCCATGCACCAAGAGCATCTCCCTGCATCTCCACATGTTCCACCAACCTGGAGGTTCTCTGAACTCTTGAATTTTTAGGAGGCTTCATCACATAAGCATGATTAAACCATTGGCCATTGGCAATTGATTCAACCTTGTGGCCCTGTATCCTTTCAGGAGTTCAGCGGGAGTGACTGAAAGTCTCAACCCTTTCATCACAGGCTGGGTCCCTCCCCTGGTAACTAGCCTCCATCCTTAGGTGCTTTCCAAAAGTCACTTCATTAACCAACCAAAAGACACTCTTGCCGAGATGCCTGGGTGGCTCAGTGGTTGAGCATCTGTCTTCAGCTCAGGGCATGATCCTGGAGTCCTAGGATCGAGTCCCACATCAGGCCCCTTGCATGGAGCCTGCTTCTCCTTTCTCTGCCTCTCTCTGTGTATCTCTCATGAATAAATAAATAAAATATTAAAAAAAAGACACCCTTATAACTCCTAGCACTTTAGAAATTCCAATTGTTTTATGAGCTCTGTGCCAGAAATACAGACAAGGGCCAAATATATATTTCTTATTATAAATCATGATATCATGTTATCATTACCCCCCCCCCCATCCTAAAGATGAGAAGACTGTAGAGTGTAAAGGTAAAAGACTTACCACTACATATACGATTTAGAAGGTAGCAGCAGATGGACCTAAAGAGTCTGACCCTCGAGCTTTTTCAGGCAGGAAGAGGAGGATAACAAGTCTGAGTCTTTCAAGTTGCTTTTAATGCAGTGCTGGTGCCCATGAATGAAAAAATCCCTGGATGTCTTATACTTGTTAATACACATTTCATGCTACAGTTGGAAGAGGAAAGTGCTGGAATGATACAAATGGAGGATAAAAAGTGACAGGATGTTATTTTAGAAATATAGCAATGTAAGTGAATGAGAGAAGTGGCTGTATAGTACAGCTCAAGGAAATAAGCATGCCAGCATGGTATATTATTGTATGCCAGCCCATCTGAGCTTGAGATAAGTCCAAAAAGTAAGGAATGTGTTCCTTTTCCTGCTAGGTTTAGGCTAAATGTTTATTAAAAACTTGGAATTTTATGAATGCAGAATTGTGGTATTTACTATGTTCTTGCCACTTGCCCTTTACTTACTGAAGAATTTCACTAGTGTATATTTTAGTGCTTCCAACAGTAAGCACTACTGGTGATTTCCTCTTGACTCCTGGACCCGAACTCTAAAGAGTCTAACCATGGGACGCCTGGGTGGCTCAGTGGTTGAGCGTCCGCCTTTGGCTCAGAATGTGATCCTGGGGTCCTGAGACTGCATCCCTAATCAGGCTCAGCGAGTCTGCTTCTCCCTCTGCCTGTGCCTCTGCCTGTCTCTGTGTGTCTCTCATGAATAAATAAATAAAATATTCTAAAAAAAATGAAATAAAGAAAAACAAAGAATCTAACCAAAAGAAGAAAAACATGATTATTTTTGCAAGAAAATACCAGTGTAAATAAACCAGGTGTTTTGTATTATAATTTTTTGGTGGGAGAACATTGAGGAAGGTAACCAGACTTGAGATAAACAAGCACAACAAAGGTGAACTTCTGACCAATCATTTTGACCCTTATTTCATACACCTGCAGGTTTTCTAAGTTCTGTCCAAGTCTAGGTCAGCTGCTAGGTCTGCCTAACCTCAAAGATGCCGTTCACTACTAAGGTATTCCATTGACACCAACTTCCATGATGTATGACCTGGAAAGCATGTTGCTTAGAACAATAAAAGGACAGAAAAATTAGTATTATTGAGAAAGTCCTTTTGGCAAAGACTGGCTAGTTGTGTCGGGACATATTTCTCTTTCTTTCTGAGTGTACAGATTAACTACATTTCCTAGTTTACTTTCAGTAAGTATGGTCATGTGACTGAATTCCATTCCACCCTTTGGAATATGGGCAAGAGTGAAGTATGTCACTTCCAGGCTTGGCTTATGGAAATCTCCTAGTGATTCTCTTTTCTTTTCTTCCCCTTCTTCTGGAAGAATATAAAAGGTCTGAAGGCTTAAAGGTGAGAGAAACAGCAGATAGAATGACCCTAGGTTCTTGAATGATGGCATGACCAGAGCAACCCCCAACTCCTAATGCCAATAGGACTTTATATGAGCAAGAAATTAACTTTTGGATTAAGTCTTTGAGATTTGGGGGTTAATCTGTTACCAGTGGTGGAATCTCTGATGAGTCTTCTTCAAGAAGATTCTTCTTTAGTAATGAAGGACTTATTTCTAGGGAGTGCTACTGGCACACAGTCCCCAGTTGTCAGCCACTCTTGAGAATACCTGAACTGAAGAGTTTTGTGTGTTCAAAGGCATACTCTTTTCTAGGACTGGATTCCATCCAATGACTGGTGAACAGTGGATGCAAAGACTCATGGTGCCCTAAACTCAACTAGGGATAAAACTGAAAGCTATTTTTGACAGCAAAGCACTCTATAGGGTGGGCTGAGGACTTTGTTGAGAATCTGTATAGAACAATTTCTTCCACCCAATCCTGCTTTTTCCCTCTTCCTTCCACAAGTATTGATACCCAGAATATTCCCTTTATAGGAATGTCCTGCATGGCAATCTCCATCAGGAGTGCAAGGAATTAAAGGCTATAAAAACATCCCAGATACACATTCTTTTATATGGGTTTGGCATCTTTTACTAAATAGTACATCTTTGTACTGCAAAGATTTTAATACTTATTTAGAACAGAAATATTTCCTTTTTTAAGGGTTGAAATACAACATAAATGAAAAATGAAAAACAAATTAATTCAAAATTAATTTCAGGCAGTATGTTTATTTGTTTCAGCTGAGACCAGTCTCTGAGTCACTTAAATCAAGACCCAAATTTCCTACTTGCTAGTCTGAGACATTAGAGATCTTCTTGACCTCTTTGACCTGAAGCATCCTCATTTATAAAATGGGATGATATTAGTACCTACTCACAAGGTTACTGCGAGAATTATATGCAAGAATATATTCAGAGTAGTTAGCACAGTGCCTGGGATATGATATATGCTTAATAATTGTTAGCTATTAAAATCTAACCTTAGTTTACCTTTTTAACCTAGTTTATTCTTACTACCTCTATAGCCAAACTTGGCTGACTTGCTGCCCAACTACACAATCCTGTATTCTCTCACACTGGAAACACTTTCCCTATGCATGTTCTGCTCACCCTTCAGGGTCTTCCTGAATTGCATTCTCCTTAGAAATCCTTAGTGCTTCTATCTGGGTAAAAGATCTCCCTTTCCTGAGTCCCATAACAATTGATCTTTACTTCTTATATGACTCTACATGTCATCTGTGCTACTAGATTGTAAGCAGCTCAAAGTCAAGTCCCATATATGATTTATCTTTATATTCACTGAAGCACTTGCACAGTTCTCTGCATAAACTAAGAACTCAATAAATATTCATTGCATAACTGCATGAATGAGTTAGGTCAACACAGTGGCCTTACCTGAAATTTGCATATATGCAAAATTAAATTCCAACCCATAATTATCAAGGACAAGATCTTCTATCAGAGTTGTTATGTTGGATAAGAATCATTGTTTCCAAAAGAAAAGATCCTCATACAATGCCAACAGACTGCTATTATTATTCTTTTATAAGGAATCCAAATGCAGATAGTTAGAAGCAAGCAAGTATTAAATATCAGTAAAATCATTTATTTACCTATCACATACTTATTGGGTTGTATTATGTAACAGACATTTTTCTAAGAACTTCATAAATATTAAATCATCTCATATTTGTGACAACCCTGTCATTAGTCTCAGATGAACAAACTGAGGTACAGAGAAGTTAAGTAATTCACTCAAGAATATTCAGTAAAAAAATGGTAGAGCCAAGTGCTGCTTCCTTCTATTTCTTTAGAGTCAATCTCATGGTACTACATTAGAATTTTCTGTTGCTTTTATTGCTTTTGTCTCATGCTAAAATCATTTTCTACTGGCTGGTAAGAATTATATATCAACCACTGCACATGGGGTTACTGATAAGTAGAGTTCATCCTTTATGTGGGAGGTTGGTAAAAGATAAGTCAGGAAAATGACCAAACAAAAGAATACCTGGCATTATAATCAGTGCCAGGTGCACAGTAGGCAGGCTAAAAATACACTTCTTGAATGTACAAATTAGACAAGAAGAGATTGTGTTCTTGTTAGTGAGCCTAGAGTAATCCCAGATGTATTTGGGTAGTTAGCTTCAGACTCATATGCTTAAAACTTTATGTCTTATTTAAAAAATAAATCAATGAGCAATGTGCTTAGAGTTTAGATATAACCTTTAAATCTCAATCTAAAAATATACTAATTTTATCACTGTATAAGTGCTTGGAAATCACATGTCTGAGAGGACTCAGACTTCTCAGAAAGGAGACATTGCTCTCCTGTAACTAATAATGTAATTATAATGCAATAGATTTTAATCATTCCAAAGAAAAAATATTGCTGTAGGAAAAACAGAAATTGACTCATTCTTCATAGTGTAATGCTCAGGAAATAAAGAAATTCCCTGAAGAATATATGCAATGTGATATGCTTTTTATACAGTTCCATAGCTAAGTGTACATCTATATGTGAGAAAGGAGAAAAGAAAAAAACAACAACAAGGGAACTATAAAAGAAAATTCAATATGGAGGTTACTCTGGCGCAGTCAGGAAGGGGAGGTGTGGAATAAGAAGTAATACAGAGATAGATATAAGTCACTGGCAATATTGTATTCTTAGATGGTTTGATGAGTTTATTAGAACTGATTCAGTAAATAAGCAAACAGATAAACAAAATCCAAAAGGGCATTAATAACCAATAATGATAATGTCCAAGGATTATGATTAATCCATTCCTCTGCCCCTGATATAATAACAATGAAAAGTAAACTCTTCCAAAAATAGATTCATAAATATATTTTATATAATATTTAACAGATTTTTAATGTATCAGGGACCCATAAAACTAAGACAGATCAGTTTCTTATGAATTTTAATGGTTAATAACAATTTCAGATGGGAAGGGGAGTGGTTTCATAAAGTCTATGCAAATAAAAATGGAATAAACTCATTCATTTATCTATTTATCCACCTAACAACTTTTTAATTGAGCACTAACTCTTACTCTTGGAATAATTCTGTGGGCAGTGGGTGGAGTGGAAGACATGCAAAGGTAAATATGACTAATTTATTCATTCCTTCTCCTAATCATCCAACGACTTTTTACACATTATCTATTATATAATAGACAATCACTTACATGCTATGATACAGTGATTAATAAGATAGGTTGTCTCTGCTTGCACTCTGGTAGTTAAGTCAGATATTCTTTAGGTCATTATTATAACATATGATGCGTGTTGTGATAGCAGAACTGCAGGGTGCTACAGAAGACCATGGGGGCAGAAACAATGTGACTCTTCATCTAATGCTTGTGCAAATCACAAGGAAGATGATATTAGAGAGGGATCTTAAAGACTGAATACAAGTTTACTAGGTAGAGATGAGAACAGATATTGCAGGTCAGTAGACCAGAATCTAGAAAGCTTGAAAATAATAATAAAAAAAGGTAGCAGGATTGGTTTTTACTAAATGCTTAGTTTGATATAGGAACTACATGAAACACATAGAAAAATAGGGTTCTGATAGAAGATGAAAGTGGAGAGAAGAGTTGGGGTACACTTTTGAAACCGATTATATGCTATGCTAGAGGATTGCATAAAGGCAATCTTTTTCCAGGCAATAGAGGAATACAGATATTTGCACTGTAAAAAGAGAGAAAGTTGGAGTGGGGAGAAGCAGAAACAAAGAAGTCAGTTGGGAAACAGTGAAAATTATCCAGGCAAGAGTTGTAAATAATTTATATTTCCAGGTCTTTGCTATTGAAAAATGTGTCTACAGAGTGAGCAATGTTCTTAACATTGCAACGAAGAGTTCACATCCTGTCTAAGAAATCAATTGTATGTGTCCCCCTGTATGTGGATGCTTGGGCTTCATGTGTGGGTGGGAGAGGTGGGTACAGTGAAACAAATACCAAAATAAAAAAGATATTAAGCTACAATGCAAGATGCTATGTGTCTAAGTGCCTCATTTAAGAAATATAGCCAATCCTATAGGATCAGGGAAGGAAAGGTTTAGGATAGAAGGGTAATTTCGGCACAAAGATTTTTTTCAAGGTGAGAGAAGACTTCAAGAAAAACAGAGGGCCCAATGAAGACAGAGAAACTGAAGCTACCAGGAGAGGAGATAAAATCAGAGCAAAGCTTCTCAGGAATTGAAAGGTTTGAAATTTATTACTGAAGTGGAGAAGGTAGATAAAAAGATAGGAAGAGTAAATAGAAATTATGATCAGTATTTGGGAAACTGAGCGGCAGAGTGGCTAGTGGGCTCAGTATGCTTACTAGAGTCTGAAATGAGGCCACCTGCTAAGAGAGAAGTGGTGAGATTTTAGACATTAAAGAATTTGGTGATTATGATATAAAAAGTGTCAATAGTAATCAGTTTTCTTAATAATTTATGCCTGTGATTTTGAAGTACCAGTGGCAGTGGAAAGTAGCTGGATTGATGAATGGGAGGTGGCAGGATACATTGTAAAGAAGTTATTAGAGACCTATGAAGAAGAAAATCATGAGACAATGAGGTCTAAGAAATGGCAAAGCCTGTGGGTGAATGCTACAGGGTAGAGAAGGCTGTTGGCTGAGTCATGGAGGTGCCACAAAGTGACATTGAAAGTTGAATGTGCCATGATGGGGACGTAAAAGTCAATACAAATGTAAGGAAAGATCAGGCCGAAAAGAAAATGCTTATACAGTTTGTACAATTTAAATTAGGTTCTGTGGGGTTTTAGGAAATTGTGGTAATAAGGTAAGAATAGTGTAAAATGTGCTGGAATAGTAAAAGGAACTGTGGATCTTCCAAAAGCTGACAGAAGGCACTTTTAATCTCTGTTCATATCTAGCTTCTTTACCCCTCAACCTAGATTTTTCTTTAGATAACAGGATAATATGTTTAAAAGGACTTCTGCTTGTATTTCTTTAACCAGATTTTCAGTAATGAAACATATGTAAATACATAGGCCAGTGATGAGTAGTCTGGTTAATAACATATCTCAAGGTTTATTATCATCTTTGGTCTATACACATCCCTCCCTTGTTTCATTTATTTAATGGTTTCAGTGTATCTCCAGTTCCAACGCCTGCCTTCCTCCTTTTCTCCAGCATTAGGGAAATTTTCAAGTGTACACAACCTGTATCTTTTGGTTTGTATGTATTCTTGCAAAATGCGTATTTTTGTTTTGTTAGTATGCAATTTTAATTAGCATACATAGCACTGTATGACATACTTTATTCGGCCTCTGCTTTTCACCCTGAGGCTGTCTTTAAATCTATCCATGTTGGTATGATTACATCAAAGTTGTTGCTTTTAACTGTGCATTAAACCCCATGATATTTATTTAAAACATTTTACCTATGGCTCTTCCAGTAATGGACACTCAAGTTTGCTTCCACTGATAACACTCCAGGGAATATCTTTGTACATGTCCCCTTTTGGACTTCTGTACAAGCTTCTTGGGGATATACATCCAAAATAGAATTGGAAATGGTAAGTTGTACACATACTATTTTGACTGTGCAGAGCCAGATTGTTCTCCAGAATAGCTGTTCTGGTTCACACTCCCAACAATAATGCTGAAGGTCCCTACAGCCCCATGTTACTGCCAACACTTGGCATTACCACCTTTCTAATTTGTGCTGAACTAATAGGTTTAGATTGACTTTGATTTGCAAGTTTGATTACTAGAATCTTTTAGCATCTCTTCATGTGCTTCATAAACTTTTGGATTTTCTGTTTTGCATTTCCTGTATCTTTTTCTCTATTTTTTTTTCTTGACTAGTTTTTAAGAGTTTCTTGTGTATTCTGATCATAAATATCTCATCAGTTTTGGGCATTGAAAATATCTTTTCCCATTCTATCATTTCTTTCTTGACTTTGTATAGAGTATTCTTGTTGACCAGAAATCATTCACTTCAGAGCAATCATGCTGGAAGAGGAATGTGCCAATAAACTACTCTGCTTCTCTAGATTTTAAAATGTTGAACATAGGGACAAAAAGACTAAGTTGATTTTTGAGATACATTGATGACAGCATGAGCTGCTATTGAAATTCCATGAATTGTTCCCATCCTTTAACTTTAGAGGCCTTTTTAAAATTTTGAACTCTTCCTTGAAATCTGTGAGATACCTTAATATCTTTTCAATAAACTCTTTTTTTGTTGAGATAACTACAAGCAATAAATTACTTTTTATTGCTTGTAGTTAAAAGAACCTTCACTAATACCAAAGGTGAGACAACTGGAATGACAAAATGGCGTCACCAGAACTAAAGTTTGTAATGTAGTCCAGCAAGCCTTTGTGATCTGTGAATTTCCAACCACCATGATATGTTTCCTTCAGAAGCTGTTCAGAGAACAAAACGATATATTCTCACATAGGGAAGCTCCTGTTAATGATGAAAGAATTTCTCAGTTCCATAGTCATATTTTGTTATAAACATATACACTAATAAAAACATGAGAATTTGATCATTCAGTAGCACTAACTACATTTTTAATGATGGGCTTAAAATAAAAATCCAAAGGTCTTTCTTAAGAGAACTCTGAATAAGCTAAGTTTTCTTGTTTTTTGGTGACTATTAATCTGGGCAGCACTTGCTTCATCAGCTGCGTCTTTCTAAATATGGATGTACTTACACAGTAAATACATCCTCTTCCCAGCACAAGCTTTGTGTCCTATCAAAGGATCAATTATGCTCCTTCAAGGGGGCAATGCATTACTAAATAATGTCAAAAACCTGATTGCCTTAGAGAATAAAGGCAGAACAATGTTTATGTAAGAAGTGCTCAAGAAATACAGTTGTTGTTGTTGTTGTTGTTTTTAAATTTTCTGTTCTTTAACTGGTAATTGAAATATGCCTCAATCCTAAAATAGAGGTTCCTGAGAACAGATGTGATTATAATTTTGTCAAGGCCAACAGTTTGGATTTTTGTTACATTACAGGAAATGAATCTTTCAGGTCAGCTCAAATGAGAGTTCTTTTATTCTAGTACTTCTCAGACTTTGGTAGTTAAGAGATTTTGGTTAAAGGGTTCTGGGTAGAGCTCAGAAATCTGTATGTTTAACTAGCACCCTCAGGAAGGTGGCCTATGTCCTGCCCAAGGGGAATTGTTTTAAGCTATCAGAATAACATGGGAAAGAATTGGTGGAAGTGAATATCTTGGGGAGGTATATGATATAAGCTATCGTGAATTTGTTATATCTATGTAGAATTTTAGAAACTTGGCTTTTCTAATAAGCTGCAGAAAGTATCACACACATCATCTATTAATATAACAAGGTTGCTGGGAAAATTAGATGTGACAGCATATGTAAAGCACTGGCTTTTATTCACTCTTTCGCTTGGCAAAAACGTACTGAACTCCTACCATGTTAAAGTCAGCTTGGAATCTACAGAAATTATAAAATATAATCTTTGAAGAGTTCATGATATATTAACTAGTAGGTGACAGGCACTTAAGAATTAACAGGGAATTAAAATGTGGTGTGATAGGAGCTATGATTGGAGAAATATACTGTTATGGAAGTGCTTTATGTGAACATCTGATCTATACCTAGGGTATAGGGAGAGGTGTCTCAGCTGAGAACTGAAAGATAAAATGTGGTCAGGCAGATGAAGAGGGAACTAGGGTAGTGCCTACAGAAGGACCTGCACTCTCGGAGACTTGGCAGTGAGAGAGAGAACAGCATAGTCGAAAATCTGAATGTGTGACTAAAGTCAAGCAAAAGGGGAGAATCATGAGAGAAAATTCTGGAGAGGTGAGCAAGAGTCAGGAGTTGTGGGTCATGTTGACCAATTTGAACTTTATTTTTCAAGCTGGAATATGTGTTTTGGAAGGTGTTTTGCAAGGGAGGGTCATGATCAGATTTATGTTTTTGAAAACCACTCAAGCTCCAGTACAGAGAATAGATTTGTAGATGGCTAAAACTGCAGGCAAGAGGGCTGATTAGAATAACTGAGTTGAGACGACATGGAGGCCTGAATTAAGGTAACCGGCGTGATAAAGAAAGTTGGGCAGATCAGAGAGAGATGAATCCAGTAGAGTCCATAGTACTTAGATTTTTGTATCCTCAGAGCCTTGTGCAGTGATATGCACATAGACTGCACTCAAAAAAAAATTTTGTTAAATGAGTCAGGAAAGTACTTTATAAAAGAGATGGTAAAGCTGGATTGTGACAGGTTTTATCTACTTATTAGCTACATCTACCTGGAAATTTTGCCAGGTTTTCAAACTCAGTATTTCCATAACTGTATCTATCTTTGTCATTAAAATCTACTTCACTTCCTGACTTTGTTTTTTTCTTCTGGACCTGATAAAATCTTCCATCTATTGAAGTCTGGGAAACATTTACCTCTGTATATCCGGTACCTAGCACAGTACTTCACCCAGCTGTGCATAAGTATTCCATAATTTTGGGTTGAATAAATAGCTCCATGAATTCACGTAAGCTCAAACCTCACTGTAAATGAAGCTGCCCTACTTACATCAAATTAGTGGCCAAGGAGTTGAGCTTACCTTTGCAACATTTCCTGAATCCACTTCTTTTTTCCTCTATTGCTAGTTCCTTGTTTGCTTGTTGGTTCGGATTGGATTTTTTTTTTGTGGACATATTCTACTCATATCTCCATGCAGTGCCCTCTTCAACACATTTAATTCAACTTCCAGATAAATATTTCCAAAAGACAGTTGTTAAGGTTCTCTACTCAGTGACTCTCCCTCACCATTCTAGTCTGACCCTCGTGATATTCCTTCTGATCTTCTCATCCTTTTCTCCTATTATCCTCCCCCTACCTGTCTTTCCCTTCTCAGGCTACTTAAGTCATGATGGTATCATCACAGTCTCTCAAATGTCCTACACTGTGTCACATCTATACCTTGATCAGTGTGCTCTTTTGCTCAGAATGCTCTTCATTTCATGCTCTACTTGAGCCTGCCTTCCTTAAAAGCCAAGGTCCCAGGCATATCTTCTCCATGGAACCTTCTATGTATCTTCCCTGCTAACAATGACTGTTCTTTCCTAAGATGCAACAACATTTTCATTTGCTCATATTTCATGTCACTTTATTTCTTTTAAATAGTTATTCCTATTCCTATTTTATTTCCCTTTTATGCTGTAGCCAGGACATGGATTATACGTGTTCCTTCTTCCTGACATGGTGATATCTAGTCAGTTGCCTTCCAAACACAATAGGCCTGATAAACATTTATTGGATGAATGAACAAATACTTAAAATCTATTCCTGGTTAAAACCAAGGAACTATTTTGCCATTCTTCTTATAATTTCATTCTCAAAAAAGGCTATGATAGTCCCCTACAAAGGACTGACATGTGGGTAGAAATGTTTAGGTTGTCCAAATGTCTAGGGAAGGGTCATTACTGACGTTTAACAGTTAGGACCAGGGATAGTAAATATCCTGAAGTACTCTGAATGTCCCTGTCTGTTGAAAAACACTTATGACATTTGAGTTTTATTGTATGATAGGAAGAATAGGAAATATTGACTTTCATTTCTTATATACTGGCCACATAATTGTACTGAGAATTTGATGAAATTAGGTGTATAAAGTATCTAGGCTAGCTTGCAGTCAGTGGTAGCTGTTATTGTCAATTGCTTATCTGGAAAATGGTGCTAAAGATAATACATACCTACCTCATAGTATACTAAGGAGGACTAACTTAGTGGATGGGAAACTCTTGGAACAATAGGTATACTCTAAGTTCTCAACAAATATTAACTATTATCATTATTATTGTTATTCTTTTATTAGTATTATTTTCAGATGTCTCACAGCGTAAGATTATATTGAATTTACAGTCAACTAAAAGCCCCAGGATGTTTTCACATGAAGAGCTGTTAAGGCACTTCCTTTGCGATCTCATACCTACAATCAAAATAAGCTCAGACCTTGCTGTGCTTTGGTTCCTTTTGAAGGTTGATGGGAAATTCCAAGGTGAACAGACTTAATGCCTGTGGCCTTTATCCACAGCCCTGAGAAAGGAATATCAAGGTGAGAAATAGCAATTTGACTCTTGGTTTTGCATTGAAATGGATCTGGCACTGTGCTGCTTTTTATATAGCGCTGGAGCTGCCTTTCCACTCAGCATTTGGTTTTCTGGAGAAAGAAATGTATGAAGACAGAAATTTGCTTAGGAGCTACTTTTGTATTTTATTTTATTTTATTTTTATTTTATTTTAATTTTATTTTATTATTATTTTGACATTACTGGATATTCTAGGAGGGCTTAAGTTGCTATCCACTTTTCAATTTAGAATGAACTTTTTGCTTGCTTTCATGATAATTGTTAACTGAACTGGCTCAAAGCGCATTCGCATACATTACCTCATTTGATTTTTTACAACAGCTTCACGGAGTAGAGATTATTATTTTACTTATTTTACACTCAGCACATTTGTGAGTCACACAGATAGTGTCAGCCTTAAGATTCACATTTGGGTTTTCTGGCTCTAAAATCTGTATTTAAAAGGTGAACTATTTAATATAAAGATATACTGATATGGGAAACAACGGCAACAAGAAAAATCATATTTCTTTACTACCTTTGGCCCACTGACAAGTCCTTGAAACAGGTAGGGTAACATTCCTTTAGGAACACAGCTGCCTCAAGGTTAACACTTTGCTAAGGGCAAAAGGCAAAAGGCCTGACCCCCAGTATCCTGTAAGTCTACTTTAACATATAAAAATTCCTTTAGAAACTTCCTTTATCTCCACACCCCAAAATATGTGTTAGCAGTCATCCCCCAAGCATATAACCCACCGAGAGACATCTGAAGGGTCTCATGACTCAGATTTTATTAGACAGTAATAAATGACCTTTTCCAAACAATAGCTAGTCTTCTCCAGGTCCTGGAAATCCTGCTTCCAAAAATCCCTGGGAGGCTTAAGCTCTCCCTAAACCCTCCAAACTTGGAAGTATATAATGGGCCCCTCCTCATGACCCCAGGGCAGCTATTTCTGCCTAAGGTCCTGTCCTCATGCTTTAAAGTAAACATTTCTTTTCTTCCTTTCTCATTGTTCTCCCCAACAACCTATTCTAGGAATACCTGAGACATGCAAAAAGGCGGTTTTATTAAACATTTACTTTATGGGCCAATTGCTATATATTAGGCATGATGCTATACACTGTTCATTCATCATTTCACATTGTCCAAAACATAGAAAGTACAGAAACTGAGAAGAGGAGAAGCTAACTAACTTAGGAGTCTCCAAACTGTGTACAGCCTATGTGCTAATTTTTTAAGCTTGTTTAAAGCTCAGAGCACTTCCAGTGTTAAAAGCATGCAGTGATGATTAAGAGCAGCTCAAAGAGGTTCAAAATTGTCAGGCCAAGTTCTCTGATTAAATAGCATTTTTAACACTGGTTCTGTGAAAGGTGAGCGGTAATGATTTTAAACCCAGGATGCATAGAAAGCTATTTCCCTGGCAGCAATTGTAGGGGCACGATAAAGTGGCTTTGGCCAGAGTCATGTGTACCTAAAGGTAACTAAAAAAATCTGTCTCCTCAAGTCCAGTGCTACATGTGTTTTATTTTCTTTGTTGGGACTTGCCGGAATTGTAATAGAATATCTTTTGGAAAGAATATATATATGTTTTCTCTCCCACTAACTCAAATGATGGTGATCTTTTTGGGTAAAGAATCTTTGTGGAACAAATTTACTTACTAATTACTTTCTGTTACTCAAAACACTTCCAAATTAGAATTTAAATAAAGATTTTAATGACTCTGATTAAAGCAGACGTAAGGAAGACTTATAATGAGGTATTCTTGCAGAAACTAGTGTAAAAAATTTCACAAACTTCTGTGGGACGATCAGTCTGCAAACTTTTAATGTAAGTTATTTGTGTTGTTTATATATTTCAGAGAAATAAAATTTTGCATTCAGTATATATGCACATCTCTCCATTTCATTGCAAATATATCAATATTTCATATTTGTAATAGCTTTCTAACTAATATAATTATTTTGTTTTACCTTTCAGTTATATCAGTACTACGTGCCCTTTTTTCAGCCTACTTTTTAAAAATCTAAAGGAAATAGGAGGTATATCTGTTATTTGTAGCTGGATGGCATTACATGAATATTTTAAAAGCAAGTTATAGAAATCTCTTAGAAACTTATGCAACAGGTATATGTTTATTATTCAATGCCTTCATGAAAAAATAGATTTTTCAACTCCCGAGGTTATACTGGTGAACATAATTTAAAATAAAACCTGAGAAAAGTAAAAGAGATTAAATAAATATTCATGAAAATGCCCTCTTCAGGAAATAGGGTCATTTGAACAGTCTATTCCATTAAAAATCGCTTTATTTCACTTAAATTGGTTACCTCGCAGGGAAGGAAGACATAAGAATACTAAAGGATTGATTCTTAAATCTGGACCAAAAAAATGACTTTGAAATCTCTCCATTGCATTAGCCAGATGGAATTTATCACACACAAAAAATCTAGAACCGATCAGTTGTTTTAACCTATAAAACTTGGAGGAGTGTCAAGAATCTATTTAAGTGCTATGTCAATTGTATGAAAAATTAGCATTTTTATTAAAATATAAATATTGATAAACTGCAAATTAATTTGAACTTTTAAAGCATTGGGATGATCTAAAATTAGCAATTACCTAAAAGCGATTTACTAACAATCACTTACAATGATCATTAAAATTAATTCACAATCAGAATAACACAGACTAGTCTTGTGAAATTATTAGCATCACCTGATTTTTATTTATGACAATCACTAGGAATTAAAACAAATGACCTTTAATCAAAAAGATAAATTTGAAACTGAAATATTATTATCAGGTATTGGTAACCATACTTAGTGATAAACTATTGTGATGTTTGAAAGTTCAACCTAAACAACCTAAACCATTGCATGAATGGTTTCTCAGACTTATGCTTATCCCACCACCCACTTTTTCACTTTCTTTCTCTCTGGCACTTTACCTGCTGCTTTGGTCTAAATGTCTAAATGTTTACGACTCCTCAAAGTTTGTATGTTGAAATCCTAAAGCCTAAAATGATGATTATTAGGGGATGGGGCCTTTGGGATGTGCTTAAGTTACAAGAGTGAGGTCCTCATAAACGAGATTTTTGATATTATAAAAGAGAGCCCCAGAGCTCTCTACCCACTCCCACCATGTGAAGACACAACAAGAAGGTGACAGTTTGCAGCTGGAACCTGCCCATGCTGCCTCCCTTATCTTGGATGTCTTGCCTCCAGAACTGTGAGAAATAAGTTTCTGTTGTTTATAAGCCACCCAGTTTATGGTATTTTGTTATAGCTGTCCAAACGGATGAAGGGGATAACAGGTCAAATCCATCATGATTCAGTGACATTATCCAAGGCCCTTTGGATGTACTGAAAGAATCAAGGAAAATGTAAATTAGATGAGATTGCTCTAGACCAAGGATATTCACTATGCGTTCTGGGGTGAGAAATATCAGCATCATCTGACAATTTGTTAGAAATGCAAATCCTAGGCCCTGTCCTGAACCTATTGAATAAGAATCGCTAGACAATTCATTTGCAAAATAAAGCTTGAAAAGTAGAGTTCTAAGAGATGCCTTGAATACTTCAGAAGCTGAGTTGGTACCAGATACTTTATTATTTTATTTTATTTTATTTTATTTTATTTTATTATTTTATTTTAAATTCCAGCATAGTTAACATATCAGTGATATATTAGTTTCAGGTGTGTAATATAGTGATTCACTTTTCTATTCCTGATGGTAGTTTGGCCAACTGAACTTGACTGCTAGAAAGGTCTAGAATTTACCATGTGTAGACCTACGATTGTTCCTGGAAAGGATTATTTATCGGAAGTATTTCATGTCTTGCCTTTTTCAAACAAGACATTTTCTAACTACATCCCAAGAGTGACATGAACTTAGGAAGATCTGACCTTGAGAGATGCTGAGATTTCACCCTGTGTTGATTTGCATCCAGCACTTAACATAAGGGTGAAAATAGAGAAAGCATTTTCTTATCCATATGCTGTTCTTAGGAGATGCTTACTGAATGCTCTTAACCTGAATATTTTAACCCTTATGGGTTCCCAGAGATTTTGGACTATATGGAGCTGTTTGCTTTGGGTTGCCTCTCTTCTAATCTCTTTGGAGACTGAAACTTTTGAATGCATTGCTACTTCATTCTCTGACTTTAGTCAAGATTGAGGAGGAAAGGGAACTAGTATATTTTTGAAAATTAGGAGCATAAATATAGTACATGGTGACTAGTGTGCTTGAATGAAACAGGGGTTGAAAACAGCTGCCTACCTATGGGAGTCACACTTGCAAAATCATTGTATGAAGTAGGTAGAGAAGCAGGCAATGGGGAGTCGAGAGGACCAAGATAAATGGGAGAGAGCATGTCCAGTGTGTAAAAGACAGCCCCTGCTCAGCTCCACCTGATTACAGTCAGAAGGTTATAGGAACACAGTGTTCCCTGATCATTTGATAGAAGCACGAAACCTGAATTTTCACATGGCATCTCTTAATGTTTTAAAAAATACAGTGCCGGTAGAGGAATGTGTCTGACGGCCAGATTCAGTCCACAGATTGCTAGTTGGCTGCCTCTTGAGAAACAGATTCCTGCAATATATTCCAATAATTATCAGTTGCTTCTCTGAGGAAGTTATTCTTTATATATGTTATACAACCATTATGTGTTAATTCTTTTCCTATTTTCTTTTTGTTTTGTCCTTAAGGAGAAGAATGATGACTGCCATCCATGATCTGCATAAAAATGCAATGCATTTAAAAACTTGAGCCGCCCCACAGAGAACTTATTAATCTCCCAGCGAAATGGTACCAACATGTTCTTATAATATCGCTCACATACAATTTTCTCAGGATTTTTGCTAAGGGGATTTGATGGCACCTGTTTGAGACAGTAAAAGAGGGCCTTGTCTTTTCTCAGTGGGATGTCTTTAAAACACTAAAGGAACTCCTGGTGGCTCTGAAAGCTTTTGATATGCTTAAATTTGCTTAATTATCCCTAAAACTGAACGCTTAGTCAAAACATAATGTCATATAGTGAACAACCTCAAAGGCTGTTCCTAATAATGGCAGTTGCTTTGGATAATGAATGAGCTGAACCTGTCAAGGCTTCTGTGTTCCTATATACGTCCATCTTGGCGGAAAGAGAAGTATTCAGAAGCTGAATTGGGGTTTTTCTAAGTTGGTCGGGACTCGAGCCTGATGTCCTCCTGCATTAAATATTTTATCCGTTTGTAAAATTTACTTCTTTGTGAAACATCTGATGCTATTATTAGAATCTTTTAGCCCTACTCAATCTTCCACCGTGTAACAATAACTTGAAAGCTTATACGGAAAACCAAATAAAAATGATTATTACTCCGAACTATCAGGGCAAGTTTTAAACAACGTGCTTAAAATTGATATCTAAACTCAAAGTCTTCCACTTGCATTATTATTCGTAGTTTCATTTTTTAAGTTAAAAAAAAGAGAGCGAGAGAATGTTTAGTATTTTTAGCAATCTGGAAGAAACAATAGTTCCTGTTGGGAGAAGAGGTTGCTAAGTCATTAGGAAAAAGTAAATGTTTTCTTTATTTATATTTGCATTTGAAGAAGCCAGAACAATGCCTCGGCACTTTGCAGTGACCTACTGAAGAGCTGAATGAGTAATGGGATCCCAGCTGCTCCATGAGCTCATTCCTGTCAAGGCCTGGTAGACCTGAGATAAGTGTGGAAAGCCCAAGAGCAGAGGCTGCCTTTCCAAACCAGGATCATCCCTCAGGCTGACCTTTTCAATACCAGTAGAAGTGGGAGAAGGGTGAGGATCAGTGAGATTGTGGGGAATGTCTACATTCAAGGATCTCATGCTTTGTATTCTTGTAGGAGTTTTTTCTTTTAAGAACCTATTCAAACCCACTCACACATTTATATTAAAAGTTATGTTAATTGCCAAGCAAATAATATTTCAAATTTAGAAATCCTACTCATTCCTAATTATAGCTGTCAGAATGGCAGGCCTTTGTGAACTAAGTAGCAAACATGGAAAAGCCTTCCTAGTAAATCAATAAAGTGAAACATTTTTAGAGATATGTAATTAATTATTTAGCACAAGGAAACACTCTGCAGCTTGTACTGTGTCTATGTACAATTGCACAGATTCTTTTCTTTCTAATAGAATGCTAATTGTTCTTTTTAAGCACCTAGGATACAAATCACTTGATTTTCTAAGTGGTATGTCAAACTAACTTACATAGGCAGTGCCTACTTGTGAATATATTGAAAATGCGGCTGTGAAAGTAAATGGAATAGACCATTTATAGCCTTCTTTATAATACCTCAAAGGCATCTATCATGTAGGCAAGCACTGCGGCTGAACAATTTCTCCTTTAATACAGAGGCTTGTTAAAAGTAGCTATTCAGAATATGTTGCTCATTCAGTAGTGATTTCTGATAGTTTCAGTTAGAATGTAGGGAACTGTGACAATGATTTATTGCAAGTTATTAAAGTAATTGCAAATGTGACATTAATTAAATTATTTTCTTCAAATTTCAACCTAGAAGAAAAAAAAGATGTAGACACAGAAATGTGTGGATACACAGAAATTGTGGATAACATCATGGGCTCTGTAAGAAAACTTTCTGGATTCAATTTCTGCTCCCACCATCTATTAGCTGAGTCAATTTAGTCTTCTTACTAATGTGTCTGGGTTACAGGTTCCTCTGCTGGCATAAGGGTCTGATAATAACTGCTCTCATTGCATGGTGTGAGAATCAGACACAACAATGTATGTAAATGGCTTAGATGGTACTAACCACATAAACAATAAATTATTGTTAGCTATTATTGTTTCAAACTTAAACTAGAAATTGGGAATACTTTCTGCATTGCCAAAAAATATGTAGTAATTAACTCATTACTTGAGAACCGATTGTTGATACCAGCCTTTATAAAAATATTCACAGTAAATACCATAAAACCTTACTCTGTTGTCTAAAGGAAGGCCAATGCATTTGGAGATGCACTTTCTTTTCCTGAAGAAATTTGTTAATGAGAACATCTTATATTTTTGCCTACTAGTTCCTTATTCAGGTCTTTGTCCTTCCTTGGGTGAAAACCCTTATTAACATAAGACTAATACTTTAGCTATCTAAAAATTCAGCTCTCTGGAAAACCCTCTCTAGAAGATGGCTCAGCACTAGGAAATAAACAGGCCATTCTAGGCCAAAAAAAAAAAAAAATAGATGTCATGAAATCTATGCCGCATATTCTTACTCTTTATACACTCCCTTACAGGGGGTAGTTTTCAGACATTCACTCAAATTTTATCTGTCCTCATTTTACACATAGTTCTTTATGAAAAAGTGATTATCTGGATTCCTGAGAAGGAGATTAGGAAGCAATAAATTAGAAATGGGAAGAGTGATCATATCTATATCATTGAGAGTTTAGCAAATGGCTGATGACAACAAAGAAGAAAATTTCAAAAGGCAGAAGTGATGTAAAAGAATTAAAAGAATAAATCCTAGAACCTTCAGGGGCTATTTTGTACTGAGACAGATCTTCTTTTGTACCTCAGTAGATTCTGATATTATCCAAGATTGTAATAATACAGATTAATAATTGATATTTATATATAATCTAAGTCATCAAAAATATTTGGAGCTGTTTACATTACTCTGCTTAAGAAGTTAGAAAAGTAAGTAATATACCAGAATTGTCAAATTGGTGGCCTACAAGAAGAATCTGGTTTGGTGAATATAATAGGTTAGTTTCTTTAAAACAATTGAATTACTTACTGGCCAATGTTTAAAAATCAGAAACTTTCACCTAAACATTGGCATCTCCCAAATTCTTGGAAAAATTAGAAGATATGGTGATAATGAACCCATGTACTTACTTCTCAACAATCAACAGTATGGGAATACTCATATATTGCCAATGAGATTAAAACATAGTCACCACTTTGGAAAATTTTGAAAATTTATCATAAAGTTAACCATGTAGGTCCAGAAATTCTACTCCTCATTTAACCTAGATAAATGAGTGCATATATCCACAAAAAAGACTTAATATAAGAATGATCATAACAACTTTAGTCATAATAGCTTCAAACTGGAAACAACCCAAATGCTGTCAATAGGAGAATGTGTTAAAAAGTTGTGGTACAGCCATTGACTGGAATGCTACCCAAAAGGAACCTAAAAACAAAAACATGTAAGTGATACACAGCAACATGGATGAATCTCAAAACCATTATATGGAGAAAAATAGCCAGGCATAAAAAAGTACACCCTGTGTGACTTCATATATAATGAAGTTTAAGAGTAAGAAAAATGATCTTACAATGCTAGGAATCAGAATAGTGATTGTCTTTGGGGGAATTGCAGAGGAATTGCAACTGGAATTGACTGGAAAGGGAAATATTATTTATTTTGATCTTGGTGATGGTTATATACATTTGCTGACATTACACCATATACTCATCTGCCATGTATTTTACTGTATATCCCTTTTGTGCCAACACATACTATCAGCATAAAAATGAGCAAAACAAACTCAAATAACTGGAGCTGAATAGCTGCCATCTTCTTTAGCCATACCATACTCCATCTGCATGGCTCCTGTGGGTATTAGGCTTGTAACTCTTAAGACTATTTTATTGCTTAAAGGAGTACATGTTAGCTCCCTGGAAAACTCAGCTGCTCATAATAACTAATTCCTTCAAGATTCCAGAGAGTGAAGATGTTCAGCTCTTTTTGTCCCTTGCATGTTTTGTTCAACATCGCTTTCTAAGCTTGCTTTACTTTGGGTGTTTCAGTTGGATATCTGTCCTTATGTATCAAATGATTAACTATTATTACTGAGAGCATTTCAAACATTTTAAATAAATAGGAGCACTGCTTGACACAGCAGGCAGCAAGCTTAGGTGAAATAATAAAACTCATTACCCTGAAGACTTACACAGATTCAAAATAATAATAAAAAATAGCTGCACACTGGCAAATACAATTATATATTTCAGATCCTCAGATTTTAAATCATAGCTCAGAGATTCATGACAATTTTCTAAAAGAAGCTATGGATGATTTCAAGTGAATGACAAGAAGGTCAACCAGTTCTCTTTCATAAGACATTCTTTGTTATTTCTATCAGGGACTAAATTCTGAGATGAAAGGATTAAATCTCTGACCAAGGATGGCATTTTAATATTATACAAATTCAGTTTCCACCAGAATAAAGAATTTTTTGATAAAATCTTAATATAAATCTTTGTGTTTTTCAGAATTTTAAGAGTATGTACACACACACACACACATACAACCCTTTTATCTGTCAAATTCATTTACATTCAGAAGCATGATGCCATTTGAAACTTTATAAAAGAGGGATCTGTTCAAGGTCAACTATTATACTTGGTAACAAGCACTAAAAGTAGTTTATGAGCAACACATGTTATTAATTAATAATGCACATGCAGTTAAGTGCTGAGATTAAACAATATTTATGCATGCAAGTGTGACTCATTCTTTTCTTAGTGATTTATGAGACAGAATTTTTATCTAACAGACATTTTCAGGTATCTAATCAACCAGAGATATTGTGTTTTCATCACAAGGCAGAGATATTTCAAATTTAATTACAACTCATTGACCTACAGTAATGCTTTCAGGATTGATTTCTGTAGTCATCACCAGCAAATTGAAGCTGGCCACTAATTAAAAGAATTACATATCTAAAGATTGCTAAATAGTCTAGTAATATAGTAGGGTTTTTTTTTTTTTGTTTTCTAAGATTTTTTTTCTTAGAAATTTGGAGATGTTACCATGAATTCACATTGCTGTCTAGTCAGTCTATGTCCTTACTTATGAGTTAATCATCCTGTGTAGATCTACAGCATCCCCTATGTGCCCAGAATAATCTAGTAGATTCCCACCTGATACTCCTGCTCACAGGTGTTTCTTGCTTAGCACTACCCACATGGACTAGATTCATCAAAGACTATTTTCACAAGTTGGCCTGACACTCAAGATGTTTGTAATGTTAGAAAGCAGTATAAATCCCTTCTACAACCACAGAGATTCCCTGTCAGGCTCTGCCATGATATAGCTAAGCAAATTTATTTCAACCATAAAATTATTAACTTTTTGACTTTATTTTTCTTATGTAAATAGATATGGTTAGTAGATAGTACCCGCTATACCCACCTCTCTTGTTCATCAGTAGGTACAGTGCAATCAAGTTTGGCTGCACACAATGAATACCACAAAAAAGTCTAAAAAGTATCGATTTCTGTACCCAAGATACTGATAGTATTTAAATCTCCCCAAGTGATTCTAATGTGCAACGAGATTGAGGAATAGTGATATTATTGAAGGAAATCATAAAAAAAAAAAAGTCTTCAGAAGTGGTAAATTGGATAATTCTCTAAAAAACATTAAGCATTTTTATCAAGTGAACTCTAAATCATCTTCAGACTCTTTATACAGCAGATTGCCTTTCTACCCAGACTGTCTCCCTAACAATGTTCTTTTTGTGTACCCATGGCCATAATGGACCAATTCTATGTGGCATTTATCACACTACCATAATGCAATATTTTTTGAGAATTTGCCTTCTCCCACATCTGAAACATCCCTACGTTTTTCATTATGATGTAACTTTTGTCATAATATGGGTTGAAAGAAATGATAGAGTGGTGTGCTTTTTTGGTTTCACCTTAGCAGACATAAATACCCCAGAACCGTATGTGCTAATTCAGACATGAGATAGACAAATCAGTTTAAATATTTGACAGCTTGACTGCAGTCAGCTGAAGACTGCAGATATATCTTTTTTTTTTTTTTTTTTTTACCCTTGGGATTTTACAAGGAAAACACATTGTAGAGTGGATTGTAATGCAAGAAAACTACGCTTATTAGCGATTGACAGCTGTAGGTTTCTGTCATCTTCAAGAAGGAAAGATGTGTGGTAATAAAGGAACTCATCCATAAATCTGTCTATGATAGAGGAGACGTTCTGTTAGAATTCAGTACGGATGGGAGCATTTTGGGACATAGGAAGCAGCAGTTCTCCTTTTGACTTTCTCTTAAAAATAGTTCCTGTCTTCTAAGGGCTTCAGAATTTTGTGTAGTATTTTAAAAATCAGCCACATGCTGCAATTGTGAAGATAATGCAATCACTGGACATCAGCAGAATGCATTCTTCTGCAACGTTGGTGAATCTGCATCAAGCCATTTACACTTGTTTACTCAGTTTTCCCAGGAATCCAAAACAGGCACTTCTGAAATGGTTGTTTGGGATTATGGTTAACATCTGGAATAGGAAAGAGGAGTGAATAACATCTGCCTGACACTTGAGACACTTCTTTTTATCTTTTAATGCCAAACTTACCAAATGAGTGGGGTGTATTTATTGCCTCTATTTCCTGCAACCTAAAGATTTCTTTCACCACCTGGTGAGTCTGCTCACTGAAATGGTTTCTGACAACGTCTTCATTTGTCAATTTCAACAGTCTTTTCTTTGTCCTTATTTTATTGATGTTTTGGTACATTTAACGCATTTGACCACTTCTGTCATTTGCCCCTGATGTCTATGACAATACTATGTTTTGAAGTATATATTCTTACGTCTTTTCTCTTTCCTGTTGGGCTTTATTTTCTTCCTTCTCTAGAAGATCTAAGGATGTGATAGCTTTCTCCACCTTTCCTTCTTATCTTTTAACATCTCCTTTCAGTATTTTATTGACTCACATCTCCAACGATCATTGCTAAGAAAATAGCTTCCAAAAAAGAAAGAAAGAAACAAAGAAAATCATTAACCTCCCATGAAATTTATCTGGTGAATTTTCACTTGAATGTTTGACTGCATTTAGAATAACAGGCTCATCTCTGAACTTCAGCATTTTCATGTTCAGTTAATCTCAGAGTCTTAGGATTTTTTTTTCTTTTGCAGTCTTTGCCAAGTGTTTCTTTCTAGCCTCACTACTTCTAATCTAATCCTGAATCTCTTCCTATCATTTTTGAGTCATTGTAATAACATTCCACAAGAAAACTGTGATCCCTGCATTCTTTCATTTCTCTGGTTATGTCCATCTAATTAATATTCCAAAATATAAAGTATATCACATCATGCCCTCATTTGTTATCCTTCTGCAGTATCTTTCCTTTGCTCAGTGTAAGCTCCACAAAGATAGAGACTTTATCCATCTTATTATTATATTCTCAGTTATTAGGTAACTAGTAAATAGTAGATTTCAATAAAACTGTTGAATGAATAATGTAGAATCTTTTTTTAAATGCAGTTTGAATTTAATGTTTTCCACAATTTGACCCCAATTTACTTCTTTAAACCTATCTTTCTTTATTCCTTTCTGTGAATCATAAGTTATAGTTAGTCCCCAAATATATTGTGTACATCCCTTCAATAATTCCATTTCAAGAACTGTCTAAATGGTTTTCTCTTCCTATATTTGTCTTCTAATCTTGTCTTTACTTAAAATTCTAAAGTCTGACTTCCTTCATCACTTCCATCTGAAAATGGCAGCTTGTATTCGTTTACATTTTTCCCAAGCTTTCACTTTGCTATGTGCTTTCCATAGATAGGCATTTACATTTCACAATCACCCTGTGAAGTAGGCTTAATTCTCCTCCTCAATAACTGAGGCCATCATGGCTTGGAGAAATTAAGTCACCTAGCAGTTAAATTATGGAGCTCAGATTTGAGCCTTAAATAGTCTGACTCCAGAGCCTGGATTCTCAGTTCCCATAGCCTTCACAGTCATGACATTCTCCTCTGAGCTCCTGGCATGGGGTCTGCATTGCTCATTTAGCATTAGTCATATTTCCTTGCATGATCGTTTAATTTGTCATATGTATTAACCTTGTCTCTTAAATGCAGAGAAAAGATCTGAATAGAGATATGAACAATAATTACTGAAGTGTCATTATCAACTTGTGGGATTTCTTTTGGATCAAAATATACACTGTTGGCCTGGTGAACTAACTACTGAATAGATATTACCTGTTCAGTGCTTTATCCTAACATGAGCATTAAATCCACTTAGCAAAAATATATTTTCAGAACTGCAGTAGATGTAAAATAAGAACATATCTTTATTTATGTAAATAATTAAAAATAAATGCCAGGCATGCCCCATTCCTACTCATTTAAGTCATTTTAATGATACATGAAATAAAAAAGGAGATTTTGTTAAAGGTCTCTAAGGAGAAAAGGGCAACACCACTAAATAAAGAAGGATGATCATGCTGGGACAAACTTGAAAGGAGATGGCATTTATACAAAATGCAATTTACTTTGACAGTAATTTTCTCAATTTCCCTGGTTATTATTGAAGATATATGTGTGTTTGAATAAGAATGCTCCGTCTTTCCTTTCTAGCCAGCTGCTCCGTTTGATCCTACAGTGAAGTCACCATCCTGTGTTAATGGCTTCATAGTTTGTTCCTGGAGAAGAAAAAAATTATTATGATGTCACAAATCTGTCATTTTGACTTCACTGCAGGGCCAGGTTGGGGGAAGAGAATGGGTTGTAAGGGATAAAATCTTCCAGGTGGAAACTTTCTTCCCATAATAAGAAATAGGCTTAGGATAAGCACTTAAAATCAAGTAGACAAAGGGTACAAGACTTTATGTTCACAGGTATCATGTTAGAAATAATCCCATCTGAAGTTCTTCTAGTTTTAATGACGCCAGGATAAATAACTTTTTCCTTCTATGTCCAAGTCAATCTCTTTGTTTTTCTGCATGTACCTTACAGGTCCTGGTTTCATAGGGAAGAGTGTCCTTTTTGGCGTTTGTAGTTTTTTTGAACCTATTAAGCTCTTTGAGGAAGAGAAGGACACTGTGGCCCATATTAAGAAGGAGTTTGACAAGAAGTACAACCCCCCCTGGCACTGCATTGTGGGGAGGAACTTCGGTAGTTATATGTCACATGAAACCAAACACTTCATTTACTTCTACCTGGAGCAAGTGGCCATTCTGCTGTTCAAATCTGGTTAAAAGCATGAACTGTGTCACACATCCAGTGATCCATCCAAACCAAGGACTGCAGCCTAAATTCCAAACACCAGGGCAGCCCAGGTGGCTCAGCGGTTTGGCGCCACCTTCAGCCCAGGGCATGATCCTGGAGACCGGGGATCAAGTCCCACGTCGGGCTCCCTGCATGGAGCCTGCTTCTCCCTCTGCCTGTGTCTCTGCCACTCTCTGTGTGTGTCTCTCATGAATAAATAAAATAAAATAAAATAAAATAAAAGTTATTTAAAAAATAAAAATAAATTCCAAACATCAGAGACTGAAATCTTCGGCCTTGCCTAGGGGAACACCTCAATCTTTGAACCTTTATTGTGCTGTTTTGTACAGGGCATTCTCTGTACAAATTTGTTGTGGTTATAAAACAATTAGCAAACAGCTTACATTTGTATTTATTTTCTATTCCATACTTCTGCCCCATGTTTTTTCTCCTCAAAATCCATTCCTTTCCAAATAAGTCTATTGGAGAAGTGAAAAAGAAAAAGAGTCATGTCTCTCCACATGACTATCAAAGTGCATTGTCCCAGGACTTTTAAATTAATGCATGCTAAAAGCAAAATTAATGCACACTAACTTCAGGTTTCAGATGGCAGAGTTGCAACAATTTTGTTCCTTCTTTCTCAAATCTATTGAAAATAATGAGTTGAGGTTAAGAAGAAAAAAATACTAGCTAAAATGAAAAAAGAAATGGCAAAAATCTCAAATGACAAAGTAATGCTATGCCTATCAAATGATATAAAATCTGGGCCAGAGGAGGGCCGAATGCTAAGAGCCAATGCACTCCTTTTTGAACATGGATGAATATTTATTTTTCAAAAGTAAATGTTATAATCCAGAAAGGCATCGCCAATGGTTCTTTGATTAAAGATGACAACATCCAGGGGGTATAGTGGTGCAGAAAACTACAGGACTTCCCTGTGGAATAGAAATTTAATAGCATAGAATGGCAGGGGAGGTGGCACTAAAGTAGAAACCCAACTGGCACTCACTATTACTCTTGAGAAAGCCTCACACTCTTTGTAAGAATGCCAGGGGTGAAGCAGGGTGTGGAAGCAGCAGCACAGGGAACATCTGACATAAAAGGATTTTCTATGAGTCAACAATTACTACTTGCACACTGAAAAGAGTCATGCATTCAGGACAATGGGAAAGACTGGTGCGGTGTGAAAATGTTTGAGACATTAAATTTCAGCCTAGTCTCTGGACCTCCCTATCTTTTTTTCTTTTAATTTTATTTATTTACTCATTATATATATATATATATATATATATATATATATATATATATATATATAGAGAGAGAGAGAGAGAGAGAGAGAGAGAGAGAAAGAGAGAGAGAGAAAGAGAGGCAGAGACATAGGCAGAGGGAGAAGCAGGCTCCATGTAGGAAGCCTGATGTGGGACTCAATCCTGGGACTCTGGGATCATGCCCTGAGCAAGGGCAGACACTCAACCGTTGAGCCACCCAGGTGTCCCAGGATCTCCCTATCTTAGAACTCATTCTTCTCAGTCCTCTACATTATTTTTGGCAGATAGTTAACTTCATCCAAACTTGAGTAAAACTTAGAAACCAACAGATAAACTGTGGGCCTAATGGAGGAAGAAGACAGAAGCAAGTGGTAGTAAAATCTATCATAAGAATTCTTACTTAAAAACACATAGGGAGAATTTAAATAAATAGCTTCTTCTATTCTCAAAGAAGTCAAAAGACAAATTTAAGGGCCCAAATAGGAGACTCTATGTAATAGAAGAAAAGTTAAAAGTAAGCTTTTGGTCCTCAGGAAAAAAAAAGTAAGGAACAAATAAAATATGCTGGAAATAAAACCATATAATAAGGCAATTTAAAATATAATGAAAGTGATTGAAAGCCAAAGATATGGTCAGTGGAATGGGGAAAAACACACAAAATTAAATGGAAAATAACAAAGATACAAAAATAGTAATCAATAAGATGACAGAAAATGCAAAAGAAATCTCACTCATGCATATTTAGTGCTCCTGAAGAAACCAGATGGAATAATGATAAAAGCTTTTGAATATATATATTAAGAAAAAGTCCCTGCAAAAAAAAAAGACTTTTATTTACAGTTCTAAAAGACATTTGTGTCATGGGAAAAGATGATACAGAATTATCAATGCCAAACTCAGTAAAATTGCTAAATTTCAATATCAAATAAATAATCATATAAACAAACTGGAAGAAAATAGATTAACAATCAGACTGCCCTAAACTTTTATAAGAGAACTCAAGGCCAGAAGACAATATATAGAATGATAAAAGTTTTGAGAGAAAGCTACTGTGGCCCAAGATTTTATACCCAGTCCAGCTGTCCTTTAGGTGTAAAAGGCAATAGACCGACCATCTCATATGTGGAGGAACTTAGGGAATTCAACAACAATGAAACAAAAAAATGTTTAGGAAAACTACTGGCTGCATCTTGCCAACCAGAAGATAAATCAAAATGAACCTGAAAAATAGAGAAATAATGTAAAAAGAAAGAAAGAAAGAAAGAAAGAAAGAAAGAAAGAAACAGTAAGCTCTGAATCTGTTGATATAAAATTGTAACTAGAGTGTGACTTAGCTAAAGGATGGAATTTAAGTGGTATCAAGTATAAAATGGAAAAAAATAAAGGGAAATCCTGGATGTATAGTATAGGAAAGGAAATGGGAAAAAGTCCAAGACTAATTTATTCATCTATCACATGGACATTCAATGAATTTGTCTGTATTTGAAGCTTATAGTTAAAAATACTGGATTACAACCTTTTAGACATTTTAATAAGAAAGCTAGTTAAGGAACTAATATCTCTCTGCTGAAGAAACATTTATGTGAATTCTAGAATTTTATTTCCACTTGATTTTTTTCCTCTCTTAAATTCAAATAAAATAAAAAAAATTAAAATATTTTATTATTTATTCACAAGAGACACACAGAGAGAGGCAGAGACATAGGCAGGGGGAGAATCAGGCTCCACACAGGCAGCCTGATGGGGGTCTTGATCCCAGGATGCCAGGGTCATGACCTGAGCCAAAGGCAGATGCCCAACCACTGAGTCACCCAGGTACCCCTCAAATAAAAATTTTAATTACATATTTGTATTCAAGCGGTTTGTATGATGTGATTTCATTACTCCAAAATTATTACTAAAAGCCTTATATATTTCTATACCTAGTTGCCTAAGAATCTGGCCATCTAGGTCTCTTTAGATAAAAATTCTCTGGCATCTAGTTCTAATTTTATATATCCTTACTTATTACCTTCTGCCTATGTAAAGACATAAAGAGATGGCTGAAATAAATTTTAACTAAAGTTAATTTCTGGGTGAGGAGAGTTGGAACAATATTTTACTTTGTATCTTTTCAACATTGACCTTTTACTTTTATCCTGATTTTTGTTTTTCAAAACCCACACTGATTTTGAAAGGGTGTCTTTCTCATTTGTCAAACATTCACATAAGAAAATCTTTTATTTGATTTGAATGAATAGTTATTGAGTTGTGGTGACTGCCAAATAGCACAATCTGAAAATTTCTACATGTTGCTTTAGAAGTTTCACTTCCTAAAATTCATCCCTCCTTGGGTTTTAACCTCATTATTCTGTCTCCTTCATGGACTGCTATTCTTTGTCATTTCCAGATTCCATCTGCTTCTCTAGCTCCTTTTTCCTACAAGTAGAATTTCATCAAGACTAGTTAGTCCTGGGTTTTAGCTCTTCTCTGTTCCCGCTTTCTACTGAAGCCCACAGAGAGTATCCTTTTATCTCTAAGAAGATGGTCATCTCATCCATTCCTCCATCCATCCTCTCTCCTGAGCTCTATATAGTTTTTTCTGTGTAGGTGCATGAAACTTTTCATTTTAAGTTACTGCCATCTCCCCAAGCTCAAGTTGGTTAAAACTGATTTATCAGTTTTCTTAAAAACAACACACGCAGACACGCACACATCAAACTAATGAGAACAACAACAAAACCTTATTCTTCCTTTCAAAAAGGAAGTTTATTAAAGTCTGTTAACTGCCAAATGTTTCAGATGGAGCTGTCTATGTTAACATTCTAGTTCCTCACCTCCCACTCAATACTTATCTGACAATAATTTGGATTTTATCCCTTCCCCTCAGTCTAAACCACTCTTAGCAAGGCCACCAATACCCTTCACATAACTAGATCCAATAGCAGGTGTGTTTTAGGCTTCAACCTTTGTGTCCATTAAACAGCCTTCCATACTGTTAAGCACTTCCAGTAAGAAGCAGTCCCCTTCTTAATTTTCTCACAGCACATCTTCCTCATTTTTAACTCTAACACTCAACTCTCTAGTCTCTTGTGCCAGCGCATCCTCCCTATTCGACTTCTAGATACAGCAGATTTCCAAGGGTTGCTCTAAGCTCTGTTAAGTCTCTCACTGTAAACTTTCTTTACAGTGGATATTATCCATACCTATGACTCATCTGTTTGCTGGGGACTTCTACATTTAGATCTGCAGCCTAGACTGCTCTGCTGAGTGTCAGACACATGTTTCTATCTTCTGACTCAACATTTCCAATGGGATGTCTCAAAGACATATCAAACTCAATTTTTCTAGGAATAAACTCATGATTTCCCCTTCCAAACCTGGGTCTACACTGTTCCTGTCCCCAGGAATACTCTTTCCATCATTTTCTTTTTTTTTCTTTCCATCATTTTCCTAGTTAACATCACTGTCTCAGAACAGCATCCTTATACCACCTCACCTCACCCAGGTGCTCTTGTTGCATGAACTCATAGCTGCCTCTGTTTTCCTTTATAAGCCCTATCAGAGTTTGTAATTATGTATTTGTTATTTGGTTATGATTAATATATTGGTTATTTGAATAACATGAATCTTCACCTCATGAAGAAGAGTATGGGTGTATATGTATATATAAGATTATATATATAATGTAATACATATATATTTAATATTTATTAAATAACAAATATATAATATATAGTATATGTATATGTGTTCAAACATTTAGAATATTTGTTCCATAAGTGCATATAATTACTGTACTTAAATATTGGTTATTTGATATCTGGCCATCTCTCTATCTTCTAAAGATTATGAACTCTACTGAATCCCCATGGATTTGTACAAAATTTGGCAAATAGTGTGCCCTCAATAAATATTTGTTAAAATAATACACTTTTTGAATAAATTAATAAGTAGCAGAGCATTCTCTATGGTATCTAGCCTTTAAGTCATGACATCACTGTGTTTTCCTTTAGCCTCACCCTATCTATCCAATCATTATTAAATGCCTTTGAAATAAAAGCACCTTTCCTACTCCTCTTCTTCCTGTTTCTATTCCTACCATTCTGGTTCAGTTCTTAATCACCTTATATTTAATCTATTGCAAGTGAAAATTTGGTCCCTGTCCTCCAATATATCCTCTCTAACACAGAGAGATTAAACATACAAGAATTAAGCTTTGTACCTTCTATTCTCTCATACAAAAACTCTTCAACATTTCTAATTAATCACTAAATAAAAATCCACATCTCTTAGCTTTGGCCTAGCTCCAGACTTTCTGACACAGCCAAGCTATCTGCTCATTGTCCTTTTAAAATGGTTTGTACGGTCTAGTATTTTTGATGCCATGGTTCCTCTTTCTGAAATGTAAGTCCCCCTCTCCCACCTCCACAGTATATATGCAGGTACTATTCCACACTTAATAACATTCTACCAAAAAAAAAAAAATAACATTCTACCAAACATCAGGGCCATGCCATGAAGCTGTGAAATTTTCGTCAATCCTTGGCTAAAAATATTCTCTTCCTCATGTGACACAGTGTTTGTTCCACACAATACAAGATATTATATCAGTTATGATTTTTAATCACATGTATGTTATTTGTTTTTTGGGTGCCAGTGGCTTATTTCCTTGGTTTTTTAATTCTCTCCCCAAATATTTCTGGTGTATCCTGGGAGATGACAGATTTTAAATTTCTTCAGTTTGAGGCCCATATTTTCAACACCCATGTGTTCAAAGTTTGCAAGTGATGAAAAATTCTGATATTTGTCACTTAGATATGTACACAAACATATCTGTACCTCCTCCTCTGTCTGCACCCATTTGCATAGGCCTATTGTATGTGTCTCTCTGTAGACATACCTGGTCCTAATGTCACTCCACATCTGTCCTGCCCTAGTCTGTACTTCCAGAGTGTTATATGTATAGATAGATATACCTATGGCTTCTGTAGACAAGAGTGGAAGGGTCTGTTTCATGACTTGAATGTAGTGAGTTATAATGTCTGAAACATATCTGTCCAGGGTGACCTCAGGACAAATGGGATTTTTTAAAAGTGTGTGTGTGTGTGTGTGTGTGTTGTTGCAGCTTGCCAACTAGATTTTAAGTTACCTCAGGGTAAGAACAATGTCAACTACTTTATTTCCCAGTGCCCACAATTACAGTAGGATCCAGCAGAGTGTTTGTGTCTTTCTTCTTCAGCTCTTCCTTTTGTTTCCAAATAGCGGAGACCTAAGAATAAAGTATTGATTTTAACAGTAGAATCTTAACCAGCAAGGGACAGAGGCAAGTGAAAGGCCATGATTATGATGGTGTGCCCTTCTACTATCTCTATTTGTAGTAACAATTAAAATATTTGTAACAAATGTATCTGTCTTTTGTACTGTTTCAAATGGTATTCTAATGAATAATTTCATTAAACCTCCATGGAGGACTAACTCAACATCAATAATAAGAGAACTTAATCGATCTTCTCTCCCAGTGCATGGAAATGAATTTAAAACCTGTATCTTGGGATCCCTGAGTGGCTCAGTGGTTTAGTGCCTGCCTTCAGCCCAGGGCCTGATCCTGGAGAGCTGGAATCGAGTCCCATGTCGGGCTCCCTGCGTGGAGCCTGCTTCTCCCTCTGCCTGTGTCTCTGACTCTCTCTGTGTGTGTATCTCTCATGAACAAATAAAATCATAAAATAAATAAAATAAAATAAAATAAATAAAATAAAATAAAACCTGTATCTTGATATCTAAGTCAGAATAATAGTTTGTTTTTGTTTTTGTTGTTCTTTAATATTGAGAGGTGAAAATTTTATACGTACTTAGTAAGAGCTTCTAAAATAGGTTTTGGAAGCAGATGAACCTGTAGAGATGTATACAGAGTTTGCATGGGTTTTCATGCTGATATGAAGATTCAAAATGTACCCTAAATCTTTAAATATCTGAATGTTCAAATCTGAATGTTCTAATAGAAATGGGATTGTCGGCAAATTATAAATAAGTCAGATCCTAAATTTCAATATAAAGAGAACAGGAGAGAGAGAGAGTGTGAAATATAGATAAATATAGGAGATTTCCCCGACTTTCAGAAAACTCTTTGGGCCAGTGTCATAAAATTAAATAGCTCTAATAAAAACGTTTTAAGACTACATGAAAATGAGTCCTTTTGCTCGAATCAAACCAGTTCAAGAAAATTTGGCCCCTTTAAAGTTGACCTCATTAATTTCATGATCTTTGGATGCCACATAGCACCCAACTGTGCGGATTAGTTTGTACCTTTGAAACCCACCAGCATCATATATCTCTGAAGATTAAAAAAATACAACATAGAACTCTGAACTTGTGTAATTAAAATGCAGGCATTTGTTCAAATAGCTCTTGCATTGAGCTATAAATAATCATTTGAAAATCTTTTTAAAAATAAAATAGATATAATATAGAGCAGATATTAAGCATTTCTTTGTTAGAGATGGCTGCTCCTAAAGATTGGGGATAGAGAGTGTTTCCTATAAAGTTACTGGGCATGTATGTGTACATCACTCTTCCCATGACCTTGACACTAACACAGAGTTAACAATCATCTTGAAACTCATGGCCAGTCAATTGGCAGTCAATTCCCCTTGCATTTTAGGTAAGCAAAAATAGGGCATTTCTGCTGCATTATTTTGGGGAGGACCATGATAGGTAGATATTTCCTGCCACTCATTGAATTGCCCCAGCTTGATTAATGTGAAGTCAGGTATCCCTTTATCTATAAGGTGAGCGTTCATTCCAGTTCTATAAGAGAAGTTTCCTATATTTAAACCTATATTAGTTTTCACATTCATTCCACAATAGGTAGTTTACAGTACTCGACAGTAATTACCAAGTGATAGTTTTGATTGAACTATTTAACATGCCTTTTAAAAAATGCTCATCAGAAAGACTGATACAATAAGAGGCAGATTTACAATCTCTGAAACCAGATTACTTGGGGCACATCGAATTGTAAGACGTTTTTGCCTTTCATTTCTGGAATGGGTTTGGATATATTTTGCTCACCATATGTTGGATGTAAAACTAGAAACCAACAAGGAATGTAAACATCACTCATGATTTGAGGTTTAAAAATTTTTGGAAGCCCTCTGATTTATTTTGCCAGAAAAGTAATTCCACTCTACTGAGCACTACATCCCTTATAGCCATAAGAAGCACAATTTGCCTTCCTGGACTTATTCCCCTCTGATGGTTTCTGTGCTCTGTGAGCGATTACAGAAATGAGCAAAGAGGTTTGGTATGTGTGGAGTAATGATGTGAGGGTTCAACCTCCAAGCTATGACTTCAGATGCTGTGTATATCACAAAGTCAGACAATTCTCTGCCAACAACTATATTGTAAAGTACTGACTTGCCCTGTCAGAAATGCATCCTATAATGAGAATTCCTTGATTCATATTGAAGGCTTGATTTGGGGGCTATAGGATTTTTTTTTAAGACAGAGAAACCAGCAAATTGTGTTTATGGTTGTGTATGCTGATAATCTAGTACTGTGATCCCATGAAGAATAAAACCAAGTTGTCTTACAGGGGTAGGAAACTATTTATTTTATTTCTTAACTTCTCAGTAAACAGTGACTGCAAGGGCTTCTCATTAATCAAAAGAAAGACCTCCAGGCACAGACTTGGCAACATGCTATAATGTCCTTATATGTTGGGAGGTACTAAACATTTTTTCCAAGCAAATTAAAAAGTGCAGTTTTTTCCCTGACTCAGCAAAATTCCATAGGAAAAAAACCTACACATCACACCATTTGCAGAATGTTAATTAAGCACTGGACGGGTTCAGATGGTTGCATTTTTACTTTAAAGAAGCCACCTATATTTTGATAAAGACATGGTAGTGCAGAGATTGGAAATGGATGCTCACTGTGTTACATCAGGCCTGTTGATATTGTTTGTTAGGCCCCGTGGTCTTGACCCAGAGGATTCTCCTTTTCAAAGTTCCTTGGTAGCCTTTCACATATAAATCCGGATTTTCAACTTCTCTTAAAAAAAAAGAAAAAAAGAAAAATCAGCAACACTGGTCCCACATTTCTGCCTTGAAACAGCAGGCGGGGTATCCCCTGCTGTTCTGCTCTCCTGACTCTTGTTTCTCTTACAGTGTCTAAAATCCAGGATTCTCCACTTGCTTCCTTACCTGTCAGGCCCCTGTGGGAACCTGTGTATGTGACCTTTGTATTAAAGCTTTCTTCTTTTGTGTGTGTGTGTGTGTGTGTGTGTGTGTGTGTGTGTGATTTTCTTCATACATTTGTTTGTGATCTAGAATAGTACTTCTAAAAGGCTTAAACTGATGCAGGTGATTTCGATGTTTTGAATAATCAGTTAGGAACAGAGAACATCTTGCATAAAATACATCAAATGTCAAAGTCAGAAAGAGTCCTTCCAGGGTAGAGTGGGTGCCATATCGTTGGAGTGGCACCGTGAGTAAAGGTGACGTCTAGAGTCGACAGGTGAGGCAAAAGTTAAGTATAGGCAAGCACGCCCTTGAACATCCCTTCGGACGGTGCCAAGTTGGAAACAGATATACTGTCTCTCAGTAAATCCAGTACAGCCAAATTTTCTCTCTAGCTTTGGAACAGATAGACTTTTTTTTTTTCTCTTTTGGTTGAGCCCCAGATGAAGTAATTGCATTGAATTCAGGAATTATATTAAATGTAATAAATATCTTTGAAAACTAGGGTACTCAGAACTGCAGCAAGGTAGTCACTGAGAGAGGGACATGAGGGATGTGAATTCACCAAAGAAAAAGGCAGATTTCCATTTTGCACCTCGCACTCACTCTGGGGCATATGCTCACTGAGTGGAATAGCAATTGAAATGTTCATATGCTATGTAATTTTTTGTCTCTCGGGCTCTCTCTTTCCTTCCTTCTCTCTCTCTCATCCTTTTATGAGCACATGTACTTATTTGACTAAATTTGAGTTTGTGCCTGTGGTAGAAATAAACTGATTCACCTATAGGATCACCTAGCACATGCTTGATCACTTACTCAGTTATTAGAACATAAGACAGCACTGAGGGGGGCACTTGACGGGATGAGCACTGGGTGTTATGCTATATGTTGGCAAATCGAACTCCAATAAAAAAATATACAAAAATATGAAAATATCCACACATACAAAATAAATAAATGTAATTAATTACTTCAGGTCAAAAAAAAAAACAAAAAAACAACGAACATAGGACAAAGGAAGTGAAGAATAGTGTTTTGATTTCTGATGAGAACAATTCATAGAAAAATGACCATACCAGTTAAGATATTTGGTAAGTGTCCTGTGTGTGTGAAGTGCTCTGACAGGAGCTGTTTGGGATGAAGAGTGGTACAATGTGACTATCTTTACCAAAAGTGTTCTAAAGTCTCATACATTTTACAACTTAGAGGTTTAAGAAAATTTGGCAGTGCCAGAGAGTTGCTGTTTGATTTCAGCCATTGAGTGTATTTAAAACAGAAATATATATGAACACAAAAATGCAAGAGGGAGGTAATCTCATAATCAAGTATGGTCCTTTAGGTTGATCAAATAGCATTATGAAGATCAGTACTGCCTCATATCTTTGCCTGTGAAAGGTCATCAAGGAGCCATCAACTTAAATGTAGAGATACTGTATGTGCATTTTAAAAAGTTAATGACCTCAACAAGTGAAAGAGTCAGATGAGTAGGGTAAATGAGGTTTTTATAAGCCAAAAGGAAAATGTCCAAGCACTGGAGGTTAAAGAAAGGATTTAGACATTCCAATTAATACATAAACACCTGCCTCCTACACATCTGCTGATTGACCGAATGGATGTATGGATGAAATTGGGATGGATTCATTTATGAAGTCTTCAGAGAAGTTGTAAGATTTGAGCTGGCCTCAAGAAATAAATTGGGAAGCCTGGGTGGCTTAGTGGTTGAGTGTCTGCCTTCGGCTCGGGTCGTGATCCTGAGGTCCTGGGATCGAGTCCCACATTGGGCTCCCTGCATGGAACCTGCATCTCCCTCTGCCTGGGTCTCTGCCTCTCTCTCTCTCTCTCTCTGTGTGTGTGTCTTTCATGAATAAATAAATAAAATCTTAAAAAAAAGAAATTGATAATTTGGAGAGGTGACCAGGGCAAGGAGGAAAGACTAGAGCAATGATAAGATCACAAGTGTAATAATGTTTGAAATATTAGAAGAAAGGATCCAGCAGAGGGTTTGTGTCCTTCCTCTTCAACTCCTCTTTTTGTCTCCAAATAGCAGAGACCTAAGAATAAAGTGAATTCAAAACTTAGTAATTATGCATTGCATGTTTAGAGGTCCTAGAGTCATGGACATGGAATAGTCAGGTAAAATAGCCTGCAGAGAAACAAACAAAAATGCATTTACTACCCAAACTGCTTCACTATCATGGCTTTGTTTCATAGCTATGCTCACATAGACAATTCTACAATTAGGGAAAATGGATATCGGTTGGGCTTATGTTTTTTGATGACTCTCAGGCAATGTCACCAGACAAAGATATTTGGGGCAAGGGGGTCGATGTGAGGAAAGAATACGTGGTAGTAGGAGAGAAGAAGCTCAGGGCTGGATTCTAAGTGTCAGTACTTATGTATCAGTAGAAAGAGCTTCAGGTAAACCTTAGTATTATCACTTTATGAAGAAGGTCAGAGGACTTGAGAGATCTTTTTCTAAAATCAAGTTTCTTAAGAAGGCTATTGTTTTTGAGCATGCCCGATGTATTCTTTTTAAAAGGAAATTCTGAATTTGAAAATAGAGAAGAGCAGAGAAAAAGCCTTTTGAATATGTTTGGTTAACCACTCTCGTGTGTGACAGGAATGACAAGGATCAGAGACTCGGGAACGTGCTAATAAATGACTAAAAGTTTCGGGCTTGCCATTACCTTTCCTTAGACTGCTGGTATCACTACGATAAGAGAAGCAGATCACGGTATCTGGATGAGTTAGTGACTAGTTGCCTCATGGATTTTGTCAATTTCTTTTTATCTCTGCATGCCACTGTTGTCCAAGAACTCACTTGGGTGAGTCAGGTCCAAGCTCCTAATGGATTTTCCAATCTTCTCTTGGTGGCCCTTTGATCTTCTCTCTGCCTGGCCCCCAAAGTAATTTTTGTTTAAGTATTTTTCCAGATTTATTGACATATATTGAGTAAGTTTAAGGTGTACAGTGTGATGGTTGATATATGTACATATGGCAAAATGATTACTCACAATAAGGTTAACCATCCATTACCTGAAATAGTTGCCATTTTTGTGTGTGTGTGTGTGAGGTGAGGACTTTTAAGATTTACTGTCTTAGCCCCTTTCAAGTATGTTATACAATATTGTTAACTATAGTCACCATGTTGTACTCTAGATTTTCAGAACTTATTCATGTTATAATTGTTAAGTTTGTACCCTTCGACCACCTTCATCCACTTATCCCACTTCTGGTCCCTGACAACCACCAATCTACTCTCTTCTGCTCCCAGGAGTTCTTTTTTCTTTTCTTTTGACTCCGCATGTAAGTAAGATCATTTGGTGTTTGTCTTTCTCCATCTGATTTATTTCACTTAGTATAGTGCCCTCAAGGTTCATCCATGTTGTCAAATGGCAGGATTTCCTTATTTTTTACATCTGAATACTATTCCATTGTAAATATATGTCCCATTTTCTTTTTTTTTTTAATTTTTAAAAAGATTTTATTTATTTATTCATGAAAGACACACACACACACACAGAGGTAGAGACATAGGCAAAGCAGGCCCCATGCCGGGAGCCCAATATGGGACTTGATCCCAGGACCACGGGATCACGCCCCGGGCCAAAGGCAGGCACCAAACTGCTGAGCCACCCATGGATCCCCGATATGTCCCATTTTCTTTATCCATTTATCCATTGATGGAAACTAAGGTTGTTTCCATGCCTTGGCTATTGTAAAGAACTTTGTTGTGGTCATGGGGGGAGCAGATGTCTCTTGGAGATAATGATTTCATTCCCCTTGGATATATACCCAGAAGAAGGATTGCTGTATCATATAGTAGTTTTATTTTTAATTTTTTGAGGAACCTCCATAGTATTTTTCCATAGTGGCTCTAACGGTCTACATACCCACCAACAGTAAACAGGGGTTCCTTTTACTCCACATCCTTACAAGTGTTAATTCTTGTCTTGTTTTTTTTAATATATATATTAAATAAATATAAAATTATATATAATATAAAATAAAATTATAAAATAATTATATTATAATATAAAAATAAAATTATATATAATATATATATAATATATATTATATATATATTATATATATATATATATATATATATATAAGCCATCCTAACTTTTGTGATGTGATTTTTCTTTGTGGTTTTACTTGCATTTCCCTAAGGATTAGTGATGTTGAACACCTGTTCATGGACCTGTTGCTCATTTACGTATCTGTTTTGGATAAATATCTATTCAAGTCCCTTTGCCCATTTTTAAAGTGGATTAATTTGTTTTTGCTACTAAGTGATATTATGTATAGTTACCTATGTATTATGGTTATGAACCCCTTATCATACATATGATTTACAAATATTTTCTCCATTCTTTAGGTTGCCTTTTCATTTCGTAATCATTTCTTTGGCTGTGCAGAGATTTTTAGTTTGATATAGTCATACTTGTTTATTTTTGCTTTTGTTGTCTGTGCTTTTGGTATCAAACCCAATTGCCAAACCAATGCCAAAACCATTGCCAAAACCAATATCAAGGAACTTTTTATTTGTTTTCTTCTAGGAGTTTTGTTTCAGGTCTTAAATGTAAGTCTTTAATCCATTTTGAGCTCATTGTTGTGTCTGATGTAAGCTAGGAGTCTCTTCCATTCTTTTCAATAGGATATTCAGTTTTCCCAATACCACTTACCGAAGAGATAGTCTTTTCTGCATTGGGGATTCTTGACTCCCTTGACCAACATTAGTTGACTGTATGTGTGTGGGTTTATTTCTGGGCTCCTGATTTTGTTTTCATTGGTCTATGTGTCTGTCTTTATGCCACTACTATACTGTTCTGGTGACTATATATCATAGCTTTATAGTAAAGTTTGAAATCAGGAAGTGTGATGCCTCCAGCCTCGTTCTTCTTTATCAAGATTGCTTTGGCTATTTAGTGTCTTTTGTGGTTCTATACGAATTTTGGAATTGTTTTTCACTTCTGTGAAAAATACCTTTAGAATTCTGATGACGGGGATTGCATTGAATCTATGGATGGCTTGGGGGTAGTATGGACATTTAAATACTACTAATTCTTCTAATTCATGGATATGAAATTTTTTCTTCAATTTCTTTCATCAATGTGTTATTGTATTTAGATCTTTTACAACCTCAGTTAAATTTATTCCTAAACTTATTTTTTTATTCTATTTTGAATGGGACTGTTTTCTTTATTTTCAAGGTAATTCCCTGTGGTGTGTAGAAACACAATTTTTGCCTATTGATTTTGTATCTTATAACTTTACTGAATCTTTTTTTTTAAAATTCTAACAGTTTTCTGGTAGATTCTCTAGGGTTTTTTATATATAAGATCATATTATCTGTAAACAGAGAAAATTTTGCTTTCTGCTTTTTAATTTGGATGTTATTTATTTAGTCTAATTCTTCTGTCTAGGACTTACAGTGCCATGTTGAATCGGAATAGTGAGAACAATCACCCTAACTTTATTCCTGGCCTTAGAGGAAAAGCTTTCAACATTTCACCACTGAGTATGGTGTTAGCTATGGGCTTGTCATCTATGGTCTTTATTATTCTGAGGTGAGTTCTTTCTATACCCAAATAGTTGAGAGTTTTTATCCTTAAAGGGTATTGAATTTTACTCTTTTTTTGAAGATGTTTTTTCTGAATCTATTGAGATGATTATATAATTTTTACCTTTCTGTTAATGTGATGTATCACATTAATTAATTTGCATTTCTTGATCCATCGTTGTATCCCAGCAATTAAACCCAAATGCTCATGGTGTATAATTCTTTTAATGTGCCTCTGAATTCAATTTGCTAGAATTTATTGAGAATTTTTGTAAGGATATTCATCAGAGATATTGTTCTGTAGTTTTCTTTACTTGTAAGGTCCTTGCCTGGCTTTGCTATCAGGTAATGTGGCCACATAAAATGAGTTTGGAAGTGTTCCTTCCTCTAATTTTTTTGGAACACTTTGAGAAGGATTGGTACTAATTCTTCTTTAAATGTTTGGTAAAATCCACCTGTGAAGCTTCTGTCCTTGGGATTTACTTTGTTGGGAGATTTTTTTCATTAGTGATTTAATTTTCTTCTTGTTATTGGTCTGTTCAGATTTTTTTATTTCTTCGTGATTTCTTGGTAGTTTGTATGTTTCTAGGCATTGATAAATCGCAATTTCCAATTTCTTGTCATACAATTGTTTAATCACTTTGTATTTCTGCAGTATCAGTTGTAATGTCTCCTCTTTCACTTATGAATTTATTTGAGTCCTCTCTTTTTTTTTCTGTTGGCATATCTAATGGTTTGTGTACTTTGCTTATCTTTACAAAGAACCAATTCTTAGTTTTGCTAATTTTTACTATTGTTTTCTGTTCTCAGTTTCCTTTTTTTCTGTTCTAATGTTTATTATTTCCCTCTTGGTAACTTTGGTTTTAGTTTGTTCTTTTTTATTCTCATTCTTGAGGTAGAATGTTAGGTTGTTTATTTGAGATCTTTCTTTTTTTTTTTCTCTGATATATGCATTTGTAGCTATAAACTCCTCTTAGAACTGCTTTTTGCTGTGTCTCATGAGTTTGGATATGTCGTATTTCCACTGTCTCAAGATATTTTTTAATTTAACTTAGGATTTCCTCTTTAATACATTAGTTGTTCATGAGTGTGTTATTTAATTTTCACGTTTTTGTGAACCTCCCTCCCAGCTTTCCTCCTTTTATTGATTTTTAGTTTCATACCATTGTTTTCAGAAAAGATACTTGATATTTCTGTCTTCTTGAATTCATTGAGAATTATTTTGTGGCCTAACATATGATCTATTCTAGAAAATGTTCAGTGTATATTTCAAAAGAATGCATATTTTGCTGCTATATTGAATGAAATGTTTTATATATGTTATATTTGGTTTGTATGTAGTTGTTCAAGCCTGCTCTACTCTTTCTTTCTTTCTTTCTTTCTTTCTTTCTTTCTTTCTTTCTTTCTTCTTCTTTCTTTCTTCTTCTTTCTTTTTCTTTCTTCTTTCTTTTTTCTCTTTCTTTCTTTCTTTCTTTCTTTCTTTCTTTCTTTCTCTCTCCTATCCACTGTTGAAACCAGGACTGATGACCATGCTCCTCAGTTGGGCAAGGTCACTACTCTGATTCTTAGTTGGCAGAGAGTGGCGGGGGGCTGCAGGCCCTGTTCCACAATTGGTCTGAGATCCCTGTATAGGAGAGGCCACAGGCTATTCAGTTATGGGGCAGGATCTTACAAGGACTCCATACTGAATGGGGTTGTAGGCCGGCTCCACTTCTAGGCAATACCATAGGCTGGATGCCAAAGCTCCTCAGGATCACTATCTGAGCTTCCTGGTCATGAAGGGCCAGAGGTGATGCTCAGCAGATGGGAAGGACTGTTGGCTTGGTTCCCTGTCTGGGCAAGTTGTAGGATGTGTTCTCTGGCTGCTGGGTGTTGTGGCTATGCTTTACAGAGTGGTGGGACCAGATATGAGGTTCAGCAGCTGGGGAGGCTGGAGCAGTAAACCTGCTCCCCTGCCAGGGGGTGCTGGGGGGTCTGCTCCACCGCTGGTATGGCCCTGTGGCTTATAATTCAAGCCAGGCAGAACTGCCAACTGGACTCCCCGGCCCAATGAGGTGACCTGTTGGGCTTCCATGGTTGGCAGAGCCTCAGGTGCCACTGTCAGCAGGGATGCAGGCTGCTAAGAACTGAACATTGGTTGCGGGAAACCAGGGGTTTAAAAGCAGTTGAGCTTGTCAGAGTCTTGCAGTGATCCTTGTGAGGTGAGAGCTGAGTAGTCCTCCTGGGAAGCATCTTGCAACTCTGGGGAAGCCGAATGTCCACTTGGCTTCTCTTTTTATCACTAGAGAAACTGGAGGCCCTGGGGGGCCTTCTTGGGGTGGCAAAGTACCAGTCTGAGAGTGGTTGACGTGGTCAGAGTGAAGCTCTCCCCCTTCTTCTTCTAGTGGGCTCTTCTCAGTCTCTGCTGCCCAAGGGAGGCCTTCAACTTCACTTCATTTTTCCGAGACCTCCGTAATGGTGTCTTGTTTATGGATAATTCCTAGGTGGTCTTTTTGTGAGATGGACAGAAATTAAGTATGATACACATCACTATTTCTATTATGTCATTTTAAAATGTTTTTAAAATGCAAACTGGATCATGACTTATTCCCATTTTATATCCTTTAAAGGCTTTTCAAGGTTTTTAGGATAAAGCTTGGCTCAACAATCCTGACTCTGAATAACTTGGTTTTTATTCCCTGTCTCCTTACCTACCACTCTCTCCCTCTCCTTCTAGTCTAGAATTTATCAAAGTATGGTGGTTGATACATCACATCATAATCACCTTGTTATTTTAGAACTATTGAGTAAACACTTTATATGTGGGGCCTGGTAATCTTAATTTTAAGCAAGCTTCATGGATGATTCTCATTAAACTTAAATTAGAAAATCACTACACAACTCCCTATTAGCCTAGCCTTTTCTCTGTTTCTCAAATATGTTCACTTAATTTCTATTTTGAAGTCTTTAAATGTGCAATTTTCTCAGGCTGGAATGTTGGATTTTTCACTCTTGTTCTGAGATGAATTTTTAATTATGCTAACCTTCCAATTTACATGTTGGTTTCTTAAGGATGTCTTCCACTGGGGCTCCTAGGCTAAATTATATCTTCTTATATATTCTCTTCACTTCCTATAACTTTCTTTCATAGCACTTAGGATGTTGGTAATTAAATACTTATTTATGTATTTATATTTTCATCTCCTCCATAAAAACATGTGCTCCTGAGGGCCACAAGTTTTATCTCCTATCTTACACAGGGTTGCTGTACTATCATTTTGTGTTGTATCCTGCTTTTCACTCCTATTGTGGCTGGCGACCACCTTAATCCTTCCTCTTATCACACTGTGCTACAATTTTCTCTCTACTATCTGTCTTATATTAGCATGTGAAATTCTTGAGGGAAGAGACCAACCATGTTTGAAACACTATCTAGCAAAATAAGTTGAAAATAGTAGGGGCATTAATGAATACTTAGTGAATGAATGAATGAATGAATGAATGAATTACTGGTGTGATTTGTTATGTTTTAGGGAACAGACTGTGATTTCAAAATTTCTAAATCTACAAAATACTGAAGGCTGTTTGGATTCTTCTGAATTAGAAAAAATTATCCCATTTTTTCCATTAATATTGGGTCTATTTTAAACTATGTTGTGAATGATTTATAGACTAGAAGAAAACATAAAAGAAAATTTTTGCAATCCTGGATTAAGCAGAGGTTTCTTAGATACATTACCAAAAGCACAACCCATAAAAGAAAAAAGATTGATAAACTGGATTGCATTAAAATGAAGACTTTTGCCTATGTATGGAATTATTAAGAAAATAAAAAGACACAGACTAGGAGAAATATTTGAAATCACATATTTGAAAAATGACTTGAATCCAGTTTACATAAGAATCCTCAAAAGGCAGTAATGAGAAAACCATCAGCCCAGTGAAAAGAGAAATGAGCACAAGATTTACAAAGACACTTGAAATTATAGGAATGGCAAATAAGCACATGAAAAGATGCTTAACATCATTAGTTATTAAGAAAATGCAAATAAAAACTACAATATGACAGCATAGCACATCTATTAAAATAGCTTAAACAAGCACACAAAATAACTGAAAATACCAAGGGCTGGCAAGGATGTGGAGCAACGGAAGCTCCCATATATTGCTTCTGGCAATTCAAAATAGTGCAGTCACTTTTTAAAACAGTTGGGCCGTTTTTGTAAAGTTAAACATACTTACCAAATGACCTAACAACTGTATTCCTAAGTATTTACCCAAGCTAAATACAATTTTACGTTCACAGAAAAGCATGTATGTTAATATTAATAGAGGCCTTATTAGTAATCACTAAAAACTGGAATCAGTCCAAACTGAGGTACATCCGTACCTGGCAATAAAAAGAATGAAATGCTGGTATCACGATAACAGGAATGGGTCACAATTGCATTTTTCTGGATAAAGGCGCCAGACTTAAAAGCAAAAATCATAAACTGCATGATTCCATTGATATAATATTATGAAAAACATAAAAATATAGGAATGGAAAATAGAACCATGGGTGCCAGGGGCCTGGGGTGTAGGAGGGGTGGATTGCAAAGGGCAGGAGGAAATTTGGGAGGGTTATCAAACTGTTCTACTGTTCTACATCCTGATTGTGATAGTGGCTACATGGCTATATGTGTTTGTCAAAACTCACAAAGTGGTACACTACAAGGATGAATTTTATTCTATGTAAATTATGCCTTATCACAAAAATGAAATGTCAGTGACAGAGACTTTCTGTGTAATTTATGCTTTCAAAGTCCATGTGTTACCACCATTTGCTTTCGCTGTTCTGAATATAAGCAATGTCGGCATGTACGGTTGCATGCCTGTTTAAGAAGAAATGTAGGACAAATTATAGATTTAAATAGCCTTAACTGTTGTCTGAAAGTAAAAGTCATTAAAGCTATTTGACTAATAGCAGCTTGAAAAAACTCTAGCTTCATGCTAGAGCCTTACATTGCTGAGTGGCTGGATTCCAGGTAAAATGATTGATTGCATTATCGAGGAACACATGTTTTACTGGTCTACCTATAAATTACCTTTAGCTCCAGGGCTACCGTAATAGGTTTTCATTTCAGAGCATTTTCCTCCACTTAAAATTCCATGATTTTTTTCAATCTGATCATATGCCCATTTTTATCTTGTTCATTTGTGGAACTAAGCTCAGTTTTATCCTACTCTGTAGACAACTATCATTGTGTCGAAGTGCCTAAAATGCTGGAAGTAACTGTTTTGAATAACTGATTTCTGAGGGAGCAAAAAAGAATATGGAGGTCTTTCTTGGCACATTCTCTTTGCAGGGGAAAGATAAGTAATTCAAGACAAATCCTATTTCATACCTCTAGTAAGGGGTCACAAAGAGCCAGTCATACTCATATATTGAAAAAGACCTCTCTCCATTTTATGACAAGGGACAAAAATCCTTACAGACAGCTATGACCTTTAACATTCAATATTAGTTCATTTAAATACATGTTCACCTGCAAATTATTTATTAAACCGGTATTTTGCCTTCTAAATGACAACGTTTCCTTCTTTATTTCCCTGTCTTATGGAATTTCTACCAATATACGTGCCCAACAACCTTTAGTTGTTTGAAGGACAAAGGGTGTTTTTGAAAAGACATTGACAAACCCCCACTATATATTGGTCCAGCAGAGTGGTGATTCAATTATCTCTACCAGGTCACCGAACACCAACAGTGGCTCTTCTGTCACAAGCTCTGCCTCCTTCAATCCAAGTCCCACAATCCAAGTCCTTCTCTGTCTGGTGGCGTTATCACAGCCTGCACCCTCGTGGGCTCCATACTTCAACTTGTCCTTATTCATAGACACTTAAAGCAATTTCCTTTATGCAGATCTTGATTTGTTATCAGAAATCAATATTTTGAAGACATTTTCCTCCATGGATTACTATCATTGCAAAATCAAAATATTTTGCGATTGCTGAAAGCTCACAGAAATATTCCGTGCATGAGCTGACAGGAAACTGTAATCAAATTGTCAAGCAATTGCTCCGACTGTGGCAAAGTGAGGATGCTAGATTACATGTGTCAGCATGTGAAGATAACGGCTGCACAGCCAACGGCAGCCTGAAGGCTTGATAGGAGACGGCAGGTTTATCCCTGGAAACTGCAACCCATCGTGGACAGTTGTGCCACCTCAGCACTCCTTCGTTTGCACTAGGAACCCTTTATGGTCAAGAAAGTGTCTCCGTTTAACCATTTGGAAAGCATTCTGAAAATTCCCGGCAAAGTATGCCCTGTCAATTAATCTGTGCTAATCTGCAAGCCAGGGTTAAACAACTAATGGTTTCGAATGGGTGATCTTGGTCAGCCAGTCTCAGCCTGGACCTACTGGCATTAATACATTCATTTCACAGGAGGGACTATTACAGCAAGGGAGCAAATGCTCTTCAACTAAAATGGGTAAAATCCTTTATCCGGTGGCCTGTTTGCTTGGGTATTAAAAGATTTATTGCCAGGCTCTTCTCTCCTGGTTTCCCTCTGGTCTCTGCAAGACCCTTGAGGTTCTTCGACACTCTCCCCTCCTCCCATGGCAGCTTGCAGCCTCCACCAAGGGCTTCCAAGGATATCCATTATTCAGTGCCTCTGGGCCTGCTGCTACCTCCATGGCCTAATCACTCAGTGGCCGCTGTATCTTCTCCCCCAGAGGCAGGGGGAGGCTGTGGAGTCTGAGGTCAGGATGTGCTGGCTTCTTCCCTCTTTTATCCATCTTGGCAGCCAGATATTTTAAGGTGCTATATTTATTATTCAGTTGTGATGACTGATGCTGTGGTATACGAGGTGTTTACTAAATAAATACATATTTTATGATGTGCATTATTTATTAAGTTAAACATTATTTCACTCAAGTGTATCTTCTGGTATTCTTTTTTTTCCTTTTTAAAAAATTTCCCCCACTTTGTTTTCTGAATATAATCCTGCACATGAGGCCCACTGTTGGGAGTACCTGGGATATTTTCTGGGAAGAGTCTGGCACTTGAGGAAGCTACATTAACCCTTTCTAGCCCTTCGGCTACCACTTTATGATTGCTTATTTTCATACTCTGGGAGTGACCACAGCCACCTGAATTGACACAGCTCCCTGGAGTCCTTTCAGGAAGTGGCGAAGTTTTGTTAAAGTTTTGTTTTGTTTTGTTTTTTAGACAAATCCTGCAGATCTCCCCCGTAGACTTGGCTATGGGAACTCTGCTTCTTTGGAGCATGACTGTGTGTAATTCCAGCTAGTCAAAGGGAAGCAGACCATGGAAATGACTAGGGCTTGTGATTTGGGTGTATTCACTCCATTTGCTTCCCCTCCCAGGCCATCACGTTCCCCCAGCACTCCTCTAGTCTTGAGGCAACACAGGTAGCTTCAGGGAGTAGGTGATAATCTTCTCAGTGCCTGTTTTCATTTTTAAAGAAGTCAGTGAGGAGCAGAGTTGCCCTCCCAGGATATCCTAAGCCCCAGGAAGAAAGAACAGAAAGGTTTAATGTGGCATGTAACATGGCCCATGATAGGTGTCCAACCCGGGCTTTTGAATTTTCAAATACGCTGTGGAAGAAGGTGGAGGTGACTCCTTACTGTCGATGATGTTTTATATAAGTAAAATGCTTTATTTAACAATTATCAGGTAAGCAGTAGCTGGTGATGTTGTTAGAGAGCATCAAATGAACCAGATATCAAAATCTGGTATTTTGCTGGTGTTTTTCTAGCCTCCCTCAAAATACCCCGCACAGCAGAGCATATTGGGAATCCTGCTTCTTAAGATGGGTCACAAGAAATCTTCCAAGTATTTTATGAGCCTTAGATTGATAACAAGCCCATTTCTTTTTTTTCAAAATTTTGTTAAAATTCTAGTTAGCTAACATACAGTGCAATATTGGTTTCAGGGGTAGAAGTCACTGGTTCATCATTTATATACAACACCCCGTGGTCATCATAACAGGTGACAGGTCCATTCTTAATAGCTGTTGTTTCTACCTGGAGCCAGAGTACAAATGGAGGCCCCTGGCTGGCATTCTGGGCCTTCTGATGCAGAAGTCTGGCTGGGGCCCTGGTTGCTGGCCAGTCTCTGGGCAGTGCAGAAAATCATGACGAGGAGTCAATTACCTGTTGTCTCACATTGTCTGCCTTGTGTGTCATGGGGTATATTGTCTTTACCTACATTGTCTGAATGCTTGAAAGCAGCATTTGCAGGGCTTTTGCAATCTTTACAGTGACTGGCATAGCGCTGTGGATATAGCAATAATATAATGTAATAATAATTTTACTCTTTTATGACTTCGTAATGATTTAGGCTTTGCAAAACTCCTTGAATCCCAAACCTGTGAGATAAATATTAGATACAGGCGCAATGCAACTATATTTAAAGAAGAATGATGTATGACTTAGAAAATGCACCCCTGCAACTTAAATCCATTGTTTTCAATAAAGCTGTTCTGAGCCCTCTCCTTCCTCAACTAGGCTCACCATCATGTTCCTCTGGGGTTAGCAGCCATTAATCTCTATTCTTTCTATGATCCCATAACAACTGTTCATATATTTCTTTTTAGCAATTCCTGTACTCTATTTTTATTATTGTTCTTTGCGCATGCATCTTAGCTCCTCTCTGGAATCCGAAATGCTAGGGAAAGGATTTCACTCACTTTTGCATTGTGCTGTACCTTGCATAAAGACTTATCCTTTGAAGTCACTCAGGAAATGTTTGAATTGTTTGAATTGAAATCTGGGAAACAGCTAATGTTGCATGTCTCCATTAAATGCACTTTGAGGTGACAATAAGTATTGGGACAAATAAATCACCTTTTATGCTCTGTACACCCTGACACCATATCCTCAAAAATACAATATGGTGTGCTACTACACAAATAAAGCCTTTGCTAAAAGGTAATTTTAAATTTGAAAACTTCAAATTTCATTACTTCATTACCTAAGATATCGATACCTTCACTGATAAGGGTCTATCTAGCCAGTTGACTTGATAAAATCACGGATTAACATAAAAATAGTACTTAAAAATTACTAATTGAAGAGTGATAAGTTTCCCTCTACGAACTGTTATTTAATAAATATTACAACAGTGCTCATGGTCAATGTATTAGTTTTTATCAGTTTTTATCTTTAGGCAAAGTTATTAATGATTGTAGAAGGGAGTGGGTATACAAAGCTCCAAGGCTGCATGAATTTGCTACTTGCAGTGATACAATGTGAACTGCTTTTAACTTCAACAATGAATTAGAATATTTCCTGTCCCTTATGAAAAGACTTTTTCCCATCACAATACACAATTTCCTTCTACCATTCCACCCACTCATTATATGAAAAATATTGTTTAAAATATTTTAACAGTAACTCCTCAATGATGACTGAATAGTGGTTATTTTTTTCTATATCACCTGTACTAAGTGATACCAAAATCATGGGTCGGAGTCTTACAGCTATGAGCAGAGGAATTGTGTTAGAGGTGGAGATGCAAATGATGTTTTTGGGAACCCTAATTACTGACATATCATTTATTTCAAATAGCTCACATCCGGGGAGGGGTGGGGAGTGCTTGACATTCTGGGAACTGCACCTCCTTGTTGTCTCTCTATCCTAAACACCACCTGAGAGTTCTTAATCATTCCCATACGTTTCTTTTCTCCCTTCCAGATAGAGCCGCATCCCTCTTGAAGTGATGAGCCTTCTGAGAGTACTTTGTAAGTGATTTTTTTCTTGGGCCTAGAATGAAAACATGTTGAACAATTAAAAACCAAAAACTGTCTGCAGAAGCTGGGAAGTGGCACTGAGTAGCCATGTCATGACTTTTGTTCCTCCATCCTGCTGGTGCCATGGAAACCAGATAATAAATAGCAAAGGTTACCTGATTGTGAAGACTTTCTTTTTTAAATTCTTTTTCTTTATTATTATTATTATTTTTTTTTTTGGGTGAAAACTCTCTCAATCTGCGTCTCTTCTTTAAAAAGCCCGATCAAAGTTTGCTGTCGGGGACACGTGGGTGGCTCAGTGGTTGAACATCTGCCTTTGGTTCAGGTCATGATCCTGGAGTTCTGGGATGGAGTCCTGCATCAAGCTCCCCGCAGGGAGCCTGCTTCTCCCTCTGCCTGTGTCTCTGCCTCTTTCTCTCTCTCTCTCTCTCTCTCTCTCTGTGTGTGTGTGTCTCTCATGAATAAATAAATAAAATCTTAAAAAATGTTTGTTGTCAAATACGCTGACTGCAAGGGTTGATGAATTTGGGTATCTTTCACCATAACTCTCAAAATCCTACCACTTTCCCCATTCCTTCTAATCTCAAATCCAATGACCCCTTCTCAAGTTTATCCTTTCTGATCTCTTAAGCACAGTATTATGTTGTACTAATTTTATTTTTCTTTAAAAATAAAATGTTCAGAACCTTTAAGTGTAGTCGTTCCTTTCAGTCTAGAATTGTTCTACTTTTATCTATTCTTTACTTCCTTCTCTTTTATGCACTCATTGTAGTTATTGTTCTTGATCTGTACAACATTCTATTTTCAAGTCCTCAACATTTAAGTTAGGACTATTTTTTCCAGGACTTTCTTTTGAGGAGAGGTTCAGCAAGGTAAGGGGTCAGGGAAAATTTAACAGTAATAGCACACAAAATTAACATTCATAGGAATTAGGATGTTCAAAACTGAACAAAAAGATGTTTGGATCTTCTATGTTGCTCACACTCTCAGGGGAATCCCTCTTTCCTCCCAAATCCAGACACTTCTACCTCTTTTCCTGACTTTTCATCCCTTTTTCTTTCTGGCAACTGTTTTGATTATTCCAGTTTTCATGCATCTGTCTGAGAAAAATCCAGCCACTCTGGAGTGCAAATTTTGGTGGAAACAGAATAGTTATGCGGCTGTGAAATGGGGCTTACTTTTGTTGTTTTCTTTCTCTGAGTACAGACTTATATGGTAACATTCTTTATTTCCCAGGCCTAATAGTTGCCATATAATCAATATAATCTCCTATAATTCTTCAGACTGAAAGGTTTCTACCTCCTTCTTCCATGTTGATTATTTTTGGATTCTACTATGGAATAAATGTATCTCCTCAAAATTCACAAATTGAAGTTCTTAGTTTCCAGTGGAGTGACATTTGAAGGTGGGAGTGATTAGGTTTAGATAAGACCATGAGGTGAGATCCCCATGATGGGATTAATGCCCTAGAAAAAGGAAGAGACACGAGATCTCTGTCTCTGTGCATGGACCAAGTAAAGGCTATGTAAGTACATAACCAGGAGTAGGGCCTTCACCAAGACCCTGACCATGCATCTGACCATGATCCTCATCTTCTAGCCTCCAGAATCATGAGAAATAAATGTTTGTTGCTAAGCCACTCTGGATATGGTATATCATCATAGCATCTTGAACTAAGACAGATTCCTAGGCCTCATGAATCATGTCTTCAATAGAATACAAGCAAAGAGTTAAAGAGCTGATAGTTTGGAGAGATAGCTCTTTACCGGAATAAAAAAAAACATAAAAAACAAAACGAAACGAAACAAAACACAACACAGATATATATACATATATATATATATATATACATATATATATATATATATATATTCTTCCCACTTTTTCTCACTTCTTTATCCTTGCACTAGTTAGTGGCTGTGTCACCAAGGAGTGGAATTGGGAATTAGCTATAACTTCCCCACCCCTGCCCTATAATCCCTATTAGTGTTTTAAACAAAAATAAAAATAATGTTTAAAATCTAGTCCAAAATGGTTCTTGTTATGAAACACAGCTTCATGAAATGGATATTTCCTATCCTGAATTTCCCAATGGGTGTGTCATAAATCCTGCAAATTAGCAGTGAAGGTAAAGCTTTTATAATAAAGAACATTGAAACCATTAAAAATATATATTAAAGATTATAAAAACATTTAAAATTATTATGAACATTTGAGTATTATTCAGAAACTAACTCTGGTAGGTTGCTGAATAGAGTAATTGTGGTGTTAGTCCTTAGGACTCTAGAGATACTCACCATATCACCTTCTTCATACCTTTTTGTTGAATCACTTCCCTTTGGTTTAATTTTTCAGTGTGTGTGTTGTTTTTTTTAAGAGCAGGGTCCAGAAACCATACCAATTCACTTCAAACTTTTGCTTTACTAATTACGTGTTGTCTGACTGTGGGCAAAATTATAAAAATTATTACTCAGATTTCTCATTTATAAAATGGAGATAATGCTGATACCTACTTCAGGTGGTTATTGTGAGGATTAAATAAACCACGTAAGTGGATAAAGCAATGCTTGACACACACACATTCATGTCATTCACACATGACACATTCACACATTCATGTCATTCCTTATTCTCAGGAAATAGGAGAGATCATGATTATGATGATAATTATGATTATTATCAGGTATACATAAAAACCTAATTAATTTAAATATTTTTTCTAAATGTGTTTTTTCTTATATAACTACTTTTATTATTTTTATATGAACAATGAATCAAAGTATGCTGCTTAAGTTTTGTAATGAATTATTTTTTCTCAAAGTAAAATTATTTCCTCAAAACAAATAATACTGAATATTTGTAAAAAGAACATTTGTAATATATTATTTTCAGAATTTTAAACATTAATGTAAATTGACATTTTATTCTTTGCATAATGCATATTTAATCCTTTATATTTAAGAAAATATGTCTTTAAATTCTCTTAAGGATGCAGAGAATATAGACTTATATTTTGCAAAATGCATTTTTTTAATGTTTCATAGCCTATGATCCCTTAAAGTACTTTCTATTTAAATGGTTTTTACAGGCATGTTTTCCCATCTTAATGGATAAACTTTTGATTAAAGCTGGAAAGCTATCATACTCCCAGGACCATTCCAATGATGTGAAATACTAAGCCCTTATTAAGCAGTTGAGTGAGAATTTCCTAAGTATACATTTGAAAGTCCTTAAAATTCTTTTCTTCTTCACTTTAAATATATATAATATATATATTGCATAAAATATTAGCCAGTGAACCAATGAATCATTATAAACAAATCTTACCTCAAAACATTTTGAACCTTTTTCTCAAAAAGTGCTGAACTTCTTAAAAGAATGTTTTACTTATCTATTGCTATATAAGAAATTATCCCAGTACTTAATAGCTTAAAATAATTAACATTTATTATCTCAAAATCTCTATGGGTCAGAAATTCAGGCATGGCTTTGCTGGGTGCTATGGCTTAAAGTCAGTCATGAGCTTCTTTGAAGTCAAATTTTTGGACAGGGTTATGGTCTCATCTGCAGGCTTGACAGGAGAAAGATTCACTACTAAATCCATCCCTATGGTTGTTGGAAGGTTCTACTCCTTGTAGGCTATTGGACTAAGGTGTTAGTTCCTCACTGGCTCTTGGGTAGAGGCCTCCCTCGATTCTTTACCAAATGAATGCTCCACAAGACAGCTCACATCATGACAACTGGCTGCCCTGAGAGGGGTGAGTGAGCGAGAGAACAAGAGAAAGAAAGTATCTAAGACTGAAGTCACTTTTTTTCTTTAACTTAATGTAGAAATTGACATTCCAATACTTTTGCTGTAATATATTTATTCAAACAAATCCACTGAAGGGAAGAGTCATACAAGAACATGAATACTAAGAAGTAGGGGTAATTAGTTGCTGTTTAGAGGCTACTTTATAACAGAGTATGCCAAAAACCCACTTCACCAACACTCTTCCTTTGCTCAGTTGATAGCAACCACTTCTTTCTAGTTGTTCAATCCCAAACCTCAGAGTCATCCTTGAATGCCACTCCATTCTGTGAGGAAAGCTTGTCAGTTCTATTTCAAAAATAACTACAAACCTCCACTACTATTATCTTAGCTCTAGATACCACCATCTTTGTTTAGATTACTGAAAGAGCTTCCTAACAGGTGATTCCACTTTTACTCTTACTCACCATAATTTTATTCTCTATATGGCAGCAAGAGTGACTCCATAAAATAGAAATCAAATCACATTACTCTGTTCAAAATCTGCCTTGGTTTTCCATTTCACTCAGAGTAGAAGCCAAAATTTACAATGGCTTGTGAAGCTCTACATGAGTTGGCTCTTTATTCTTTGTCTCTCTCTTCCATCACATGCTCCAACTACAACCACACCGACTTTCTGGTCCAAGGGCCATTTCTATAGCTCTCTCATTTGTCTAGAAGAGTCTTCCCTAGATATCTGCTTGGCTAACTTTCTCTACTATTCCAATTCTCTCTTAAACCGTCTTGGAAAGGTATAACCTGTTTCATATTCCAATCTGGCCCCCTCCTCCGTTCCTTCACTCTGATCTACACTTTCTTTTATCGAAAGTGGTATATAGCACAATTCATTTGGATTGAATTGTGTCCCTCCAAGAAAATTCACATGCTGAAGTTCTAACTCCTACTACCTCTGAATATGACATTGCAGTTATAATTAGTTAAGATGAGGTCAAATTTGAGTAGAGTGGACCCCTAATCAAATATGACTAGTGTCCTTATAAAGAGGAGAAATTAGGATATGGACAAGAAGAATGTCATGTGAATATGGAGTCAAAAATCAAGGTGATGAGTCTTCAAACAAGGAATGCCAAAGATTTCTGGCAAAAGCTGGAACAGAGGCATGAAACAGATTTTTCCTCACAGACCTCAAGAGAGAAAAACACTGGCCTACATCTTGATCAGAGATTTTTAGCATTCAGACTTTAACAGACGATAAATTTTTGTTGTGTAAGCCACCTTACTTATGGTACCTTGTTATGGAGACCCAGCAAACAAATATTTTAACATATTAGGGAATTTAAGTTTTATATAGTTTACTGTGTCTTGCTTTGTTGGAATGTAATCATCTCAAGGGCAGGAATCTTTGCATATTTTGTTCATTGACAAAGATACATGCTTGTCATATAATAAGGTTTAGATAAATGATTACTAAATAAATGACCAAGAAACAAATTTGCTCCATGAGATCATTTTTACAATATTAATTTATGTTCTAAGAACTAATTACAAGGCTCTTTAATGCCCAAATAGAGAATGGCTCCATCAACTGTAGAGTTTTTGTTTTAATAGCCTGCCTTGAAACTGCTAATGCAATACATGGGATCAGTGATGCAAAGGAAATAGGAAGTGTACCACTTCTTGATTAATGCAATTTGTAGACACATTGAGGACATTTTGGATAACAGAGATCACACTAATCCAGAATACTTTTAGATTAAAGAAGTTTCATTACAGATTGGATAGTACTTTAATAATAGTGCTAGTGAGAAGCTCTAAAGAGAAACTCTTTGAAGAACTTTATTTGTTCTGTAAAATACCAAAAGAGCCTACAGGAGATGAAATGTTTAAATTGGTAAGTGAATGCTTTGATACACACCAGATAGAAACCCTACATAAATTTGCCCTGATAGTGCGGGAACAATGGCAGAAAGTTGTAAAGGCTTTCACGTACAGCTCATATTATAAACCTTAAGATTTAAGAAACACATTATTTTCTTCACAGCGAGGCTTTCAGATGTAGACATTTGCTATCGATCAGAATTCCACATTAAATGATGTTATCAAAATGGTGAATCTAATAAAATCTACGCAGCTCCATCCTATTTTCAGCTTTATGTGAAGAAATGGGATCAGATGCCAGTCTTTGCTGTTTCATACTGAATTGTGTTGCTCATCCAAAGAAAAACTTCTGTCAAAAATTAATAAGCTGTAAGAATCAAAAACATTTTTTCCTGAATGATTCCCTGTTGAATATTTTTGAAGCATAGTTAGTGGCTTGCTAAACTTTACATTATTCAGCCACTAGAGGAACTTTCTGAAAACTCTAAGGATTCCATAAAAACATTAGCATGCACAGAGTTTACAGATTCAAAATGAAAATGAAATCTTAAAAACACGGAGCAAAAAACACTTTAATAATGCTATTTAGTGGATGTTAAATTTTAATCTTAATGAAGAATTATTAATATCCAGTAGATCAATACTTGGCTGTATGTAAGGAAAAGCCTTATCATTATTTGGAATACTTAATATGAAAAAGTTATATTGGGTTTGAAATCCAAGCATATTATCACAAAGTTTTTCAAAATTACATTGGTCAATGGATGGGAAAAAAAAGAGCTATTCAATGTCATGACATAAAAGTTAGAGAAAGTAAACGATCTAAGTTCTGGCAATGGGGAAAATTCCATCCAGGAGTCAAAAAGCTATTAGCAATCTTCCAACATTTGCTGCCTTTACTTATGTGAATAAAGTTTCTCATCAATGGTTGTTCATAAACAAATGAAGAGGTCATCTGTTTTCATTACTTATTTCTACATAGCAAAACACTCCAAAATTTTATTAATTTGTTAATAAAGCTTAAAGCCATAATTTATTATTACTGCTCACAGTTCTGTGTACTGACTGTACATCGTACACAAAGTGGCATCAATTGTCAACTGGCTCTATAGTCATTTGCAATTTGACTAAGCTGAGTATCCAAGATAACTGGCAGGGGATGCTCGCTGTCAGCTTCTAACTCTGCTGGAGTTGTCAACCCGAGGGCTTACATTTGGCCTCTCCATGCAGCTTACGCTTTTCCCTTGTGGCAGCTTTGTTCTGAGATAGGCAATTCCTGAAATAAGAGTTTCGAGAGACCCAGATGAGGTGTCAAAATTTATAAGACTTTGTTTCAAAAGTTCAAAAATATTACTTTGGCTGTATTTGATTGGTTAAATGAGTCACCAAGAAAGTCCTAAATTCAAGTGAGGAGGGCTAGATTCTACTTCACGATGTGAGCAGTAGCATGTATTTACAATAAGGGAAGGAATTAATAGAGGCCATCTTACGGATGCTCTATCAGGTAAAGTTTTTATGAGAAATTGAATAAAAACACTTACAGAATAAAATATGGATTAAAATATATCCATTGAAGCAAATTTAAGTTAATAATTAATAATAAGAAAATATGTTATTTAGAATATACCCATTGAAGCAAATTTAAGTTAATAATTAATAATAAGAAAATATGTTATTTAGAAGTAGGATATACTTTATGGATAGGATTAATGATGCCAGGCATCCATGTGCTTTGTAAATATCAATTTATATAATTAAAGCCTTACAATTAACCTGTGAGGTAGGTATTATTGCTAGTTGCATGTTAGAACTGTGCTGCAAGAATTAAGAAACAGAAAAGTTAAGTAATTTGCCCATGGTCACACAGCAAGTAGGTGGTAGAGCCAGCATATAAACCTAGGTATTTTGGTGCCAGGTTCTTAACCAGTATATTACTTATGCAGAATATAATTTTGGTGAAGGAAAACTAGAGATGCATCAGCTGCAGGTCAAATAAAATAATAGATTGTTTTATTTCATATTCACTTGTATTATAATGTACTTGGTGAATAATGTGTTTCCACTTAAATGGTAACACCTAGAATCCAGATCTTGGTTTTTTAACACCATTCTTCAGTAAAAGGATTCAGGACTCCTTAGAGAAATAGCTGACTCTAGGGCTGAGGTAGGATATGTACAAGATAAGCCTGGAGTATTTTGTAGTGCCAGAAGGTAAGAAAATGCTGAAAAACAAAAAGCAACACAAAGTACCACTGAGGAATTTCAAAGGAATGAAACCCAACTTGAAAGAACTCCTACTGGCCAAATAGGGATCAATTTGAGCAACAAAATAAATAACATAGTATAACTCAAAGCATAAAATAAATATTCATGAGTCCATCCTGCTATAAATAAACAATGGGATAAATAAATGAAGAACCGGTAAATCGCTCTCAGAAAAAATAATCTATATAACTATATAACTACTCCTCTAGGAGGTTTAACTTCATCTCCCATGGCTTTAGGGTGAGCGGCACTTAGTGACTCACTTCCAACGAACAGAGTTTGGAAAGGGAAAAATGATAACCTTACAGTGAAGACACCCGACAGACATCACATTAACCAGGAGATCAAGTTTCACTTCGCCAATGATAAATAATGTTGATGTCATGTACTTCCTGATATGAGGTGATGAGAAGGGCACTGATCATGAGAAAACATATTTAAAAATCCAAATTGAGGGATGTTCGATGGACTACCTGACAGCAGTCTTCAAAGTGTCAAGGCCATGAAAAATAAGGAAAGCCTGAGAACCTGTCACAGACCAGAGGACACCAAGGAGGCGTGACATGACAACCAAAAGCAGTGCGATACTCTGAACTGCACCTTAGAACAGAAAAGAGATGCTGGCAGAAAAACCAGTGAAAAGAGAAGAAAGTATGTAGGTTAGTTAATGATTAAGTTAATTTCTTCATTTTTAAAAAATGGGAAATCTGGGTGAGGGGTTTACTGGAACTCTCTGTACTATTTTTGTGACTATTCTGTAAATCCCAAATTATTCAAAAAATGTTATGGAAATAATAAAATAGGAGAACATATTTATCTACATAGTATAATCCCTAGTAAGAATACACGCCCAAACACAAAAACAAAGGAAAACAGGCTGGAAGGAAATATATCGTTAAATACGAACTGTGGATATCTCCGGGTTTGAGGTTATGGATTAATTCTTTCTCCCCTTAATATTTGTCTATAGTTTTCAATTGCCTATAATGAGCATATTTTACTTTCATAATTAAAAATGTGAAAAAAGGAAAAGCAATGTAGTATAAACACAGCTTATGAACAGCATTTGTTAGCATTCTCGGAATGTTAATTGATGCAAATGAGAATGTTAACTAATTTTTTCAAGTAGCTAAGAAGCAGTATAGTGGAAGCTTGGACGTTAGTTGGGTAGAGCATCTGGAGGGTATAGACTCGCTTCCTGTTTTCTAGCTTCCTCACTTTGGGGAAAGATGTGCCAGTGCTATTGGTGGTTTATTTCGATTCTTCATTAAAAAACCTAAACCTAAAAACCTAAAACCTAAAAAACCTAACTTTGCAAAATGTTGAGTTTGTCTGCACCCCAGTTTCCTTATTTGGGACTAAATTAAGCCCTAAAGAGAAGGACTGGAATTAAATGTGTTAAGTATTTTGTAAAGAGTACTTTAAATGGGGCACTTGGGTGGCTCAGTGGTTGAGCATCTACCTTTGGCCTGGGTTGTGATCCCGGGGTCTTAGGATCGAGTCCCACATCGGGGTCCCTGCAGGGAGATTGCTTCTCTCTCTGCAGATATCTCTGCCTTTCTCTCTGTCTCTCTCATGAATAAACAAATAAAATCTCAAAGAAAGAGAACTATACAAATGGAAGAGGTTAGTTGTAGTGGTGGTGGTGGTGGTGATGGTGGTAATCGTAATAGCAGTTGTAGTAATAATAGTCATAATTTGCTAATGTGATTGTTCAGTATTGTTCAAGGAAATGTGGTATCTTGTGTTGGGTCCTGGAATAGGTAAAAAAAAAAACACAAGTGGATTTATCAAGAATGCACATTGCAAATAATGGTTTCTCATAAGTTCACTTCATTCATTTGACTTTGAAGTAAGGTACGAAGTTCAAGCAATACTGAAAAAGCTACCTGCTTGATTGCATTACCATCTGTAAGAAGGCTTTACTGTCTGCCCTAAGAAAAACTAACCTTGGTGCCTTCACCATGTCTTATTGTTGTGCATAGGATAGCACTTATCACACTGTAGGACATTTATTTCTTTATCTGTTTCCTTCACTATTCTGGGCTTTTTGTGGACAGGGCCCTGTCTTAGCCACTCTGTGTGCTTGCTCTACAGCTCCCAAGACAATGCTTTTTCCAGTGTATATCAAGTGTTCAAAAATATTTACTATATTGAATTATTGGTACATTATTCAGATGGGTTTAGAATTTTGTTTTAAGGCTTTTGGAAAACAACCAGATTTTAGAGGGTAACATCATATTCCCACAAAGTGATAATACACTTTGGAAGAGCTGTTTGGTGAAATACTTGTTGGCATCATAAAAAAGAAATGCGAAATATTTATTAATGTGCAGTGAAGTACTGGTGGATATAAGGAATGGAATCGGCAGGGGTTTTATAAAAATAGCAGGAGATTCATCAGGTCACATTCTGTGCTTTCAACTGAAAGGAGCTATGACTTCCTACAGAAGTGATGGGGATGCTACCTGCCAGACACTCTGTGAAGCCACTTATCTCACCACGTTTGTATTTTCATCCAACTGAATAAGGCAAGTATTATTTTACCCCCATCTTTTGAGTGAATAAATAAGACAGGTTAATGACTTGCTCAAGGTCACACAGAGCTAAGGTCAGGCTGACCTTTGCATTAAGTAAGTCTTTACATAATGTCAGTTTCCTATAGACCATGTGTGTAAGTCTGCTTGGACTCTACAGCAAAATACAACAGATTGGGTGGCTACAGAAATTAATGAATTAATTAATGAAATTAATGAATTAATTTTCTTACAGTTTTGGAGGCTGGGAAGTGCCAGATCAAGTTTCTGTCTGATTCAGTTCTTGATGAGGGCTCTCTTCCTGGCTTGTGGATAGCCACCTTCTCTTTGTGCCCTTACATAGTGGAGACATACCAGGCTCTGCAAGAGGTCTATTCCTATAAGGGCACTAATCCTATCAGGAAAGCCTCAACCTCATGACCTCATCTAACTCTCATTACCTACCAAAGGCTACATCTTCAAATACAATCACGTGGAGGATTAAGGATTCAACCTATGAATTTTGAGAGACACAAATATTCACTCCATAACACCATGATTAGGGTATTAACATTTTGCTTTGATCTGCAAGCATGGACTTAAGTTATATGTAGGTACTTTTAAAGGCTTTATTCTTTAAAAAGACATCTTTCATTTTTCAGTCTAAGAAGTGTTTCAGTTGGGGGGATAAAAGTCCCTAACAGGTTAGTAAGACATGAGGGATTTTGTGAATTGAGTTAAAGTCAGACAAAAGAAAACAAAATTCAAAAAGTCAGATTTTAAAGCTTTTTAAAAATTCTTCTAAAACTGAGGTTATTACCGATTGTGGCGGCTTTCATTAATCAATTTGTATTCATCCTTGTTGATTGTCTTTTGGTTCCCCAGGATTTCCAAGTTCCATTCTCCCTGGCGAATGCACTTCTTTAATGAAAATTTGTTGACAAGTGGTGATTGACTACTTTCATGTACTATCTATGATTAAGTAATTAATTCCTATTGGCAGACCTCTGTGTCCATATGAGATGCAGAACAAAGAACAAAAAAGGAGCTAAGGCGACTACTTTAACCCTTGACTGGAGACTTCCTCACTGAGATTTGGTTTTCCTACTTCTGCCTATAGCTTCTGCATAAAACTGTGGTCTAGAAATTGAATTCTGAGTGCTGTGTTACCACTTAAAGACACGATTACTCCAGAGGCTTTTTGAGATTAAGAGGGAGACAGAGAAGAGAGAGAGGGAGAGAATAACAAAAGCAATGACAGAAACATTTTTCCTTCTGACTTCTTATGTATACAATGCAGGAAAGAGAAGCTAAACAAAATTCCCTTGAGGCTGCCTGCTACTTTCCTTTGTAAACTTTATTTCCATGTCCTAAAATGGGTTTCAAGTGGCAAACCTATTGGAGGAAAGAATCTCAGATAGGACTTTTGCTCTTTCTCTAATGCCCCACAAATGAAAATTTCACTTAAACACCTGAAAAATATGCTGCCTTTTTTTTGTTTCCTTTAAAAAGAAATCTCAGTCTCTCAAGTTATAATTTACTGATCTTTAAATATTAGAATTCTATAGGAAAGCAAAATGACTCAAACTCAGAATTGGTTTGGAGTGATTTGATGCAGATTTTGTTCATTTTTCAACAATCAAATCAGTCTGCTATGTTCATTGCTTGTGAAGCAGTTCTACTGAAGCATCATTCAGGGAAAGAACATTGCCAAATCTTTTTATAAAATGACTCTTGTCTTAATTAAACCTTCCATCCCAAATTTCCACTCTCCCAGCCACATAAACAAGAGAATTCTGTAATGCCTAGTTGAAAATAAATAAAACCCCTGCTGTAGCCTGTACAATTTAAAATGGAAGGATTCCAGAAATGACAGAAAATAACAAGATTATTTGATTAAGGATAAACAAATTACAAAAAATAATAAGACATCTAAATAACTGGTTCAAATTCAAACCATATTTGAGACAGATGAAGTTGTTTTCACACTGGACCTTAAGTGGCATTCCATATCTTTGTTCCAAATCCCTGCTCAAATGTTATATTTGCCTTGAGCAACTTACCAAGGGTAGGAGATGAAAGTTGAAGAATGAAATTCATTGCACGTTCATTGAGCAAAATACAAGTCTCCATGTACTTTGGTCCTATTATATGGCTTAATTTTTTAGTTGTTGGTGCTGTGTTTACTGTCAGAAGTCTCAATTATTCTTTCTTTTTCTCCTCTCTCTTTCTTTAGTGCTCTTAGGTATATGGTCCAATTCTCCATGAAGGAAAAGAAAGTCCTGCCACATTTTCCTTTGATTTGTAGGTCCTGGAATCTATTCAGATATTTTGCTTGAAGCTCATTGAGTTGCCAATGATTCAGTAATGGTTTTGAACATGTGTTCCACATACTGGATTTCATAGAGTAGATTGAGTTAACAAATAGAGACTCTAAGACTTGTAATTTAATACAAAAATAGAACTCTTTATTAAAATAGCAAAATGTTAAAGAAGATTCCTAAACACTATCTTTAAAAGATTATACAAAGAGATGAAGATTTTGAAGAAAACAAACATCTAGGTGCAATTAGATACCTTTTTCATTATCTGTAATTGTTACCTACTTAGTCCAAATCTAATCTTATTAGACTCTAATGAGAATGTTCCTTTGAAACTCACCAATTTCTTTTAATGTAGGGGCAAAATAAGCCTTTCTGGATCATGGAAATGTGCACAGAAATTAAAACTAGCTTCCCTCAACTTGCTTGATTTTGTGTCCTAGGATGAGAATTTTATAACTTACTTTCCTCTTTCACTAAGGCCTTTATTTGCTTTGCTAGTACTCTCAATCAGCCATTTAACCAGCACTTTCTTCAAAAGCAGAGAAGGAAAAAATTATAGTCATTGCTACATGAAGTTCTTCAATTGTTACCTTCCAGTTTCTGTTGAATGGGACTTGTTCTTTACTGCTCTACAAATTTATTTTCAAATTTATTACAAATTTGAAATCTATTACAAAACTACAAAGCTAAAATCTATAATGGAAAAAAATCACATTTTTGAGGAAAAAAAGTTTACGTTCCTTCAAGTTTTGGATGTATTAACAATGAATTTCAAAAAGATTATGGAAAATATAAAGTACACATTAAATGCTAATTTCAATATTGCTTATTCTCATTATTTTAGAGACATCGAATTATAAATTCACCAGTTGTTTGAGCTTTTTAAACCTAGTTTCTGCCACAAATTTCATTGCTTAGCAGCAAAATCCAAGGGAATATATTGGAAAGAGAAACAGTTGTTACCATACAAAGTCTGCACTTAAGGATTAATGAAGAATAAAATAAGGAACAATCTCGTGAAAGTGCCAAATTTCTTTCCTGGATGACTAATTGAGATCTGGAATTTCTAATTATATGTGATATAAAAATAAATACAGACATAAATTTGGAGCTGTTTATGAAGTTCTCTCTTCCTTTCCTTCCCCTTCTCTCCCTCTTGTGCTCCCTCCCACCCAGGTCCCTGCACAGGGAAGTAACAGAATGAGTGTAGCAGTCAGGGTACATTGCTTCTTCAAAAGCTATCACTTCTTTCTTCCCCTTTCCTGGCTAAAGGATCCCAACTTTATTCTATCATGAAGAGATCTCCACATAATCTCAGGAGAGCCAGGCAAAAAATAGAGTAGACATGAAATATAAAAGAGAAAACTGGTGAGTAGTATCCCTGAGAAGAGAAAGGCAATGTCTTGCACTTTCTAACTTTGAAGAAAGTCATGTGGCCCAAGATGCTTGAAGCTGCTGCAGCCTTCTGGAAACCAAGGTGGCAGCACCTTGAAAATTACAGAAAATCTCACCTAGGCCCCTGACTGTATTCAACTTTGGAACCAAATCTGGAAATGACTTCTTCCAGTCTCCTTGTTATGGAAAAAAATAATAATTCACTATTTATAGTAGTAAAGTATTTAAAGCAATACAGTTCTTTTTTTCAAAATAAGTCAATGACTCAGCCTACTTTTAATCAAATAATGACATTATTGTTTTGATAGAGCTGATATTCCTTTTTTTTAAGGTTCTATTTATTTATTCATGAGAGACACAGGGAGAGAGAGAGAGAGACAGAGAGAGACAGAGACACAGGGAGAGGGAGAAGCAGGCTCCATGCAGGGAGCACGACATGGGACTCTGGGATCACACCCTGAGCCAAAGGCAGACCACTCAACTGCTGAGCCACCCAGGAGTCCCTAGTGACATTCCTAATTATAAAAAAAATTAGCAATCATTAAAATATATAAAAATTTACCAAAATATACCAGTTCCCTAAAATGATTATTAAAAATTGATGAACATCATTCATATATGTTATGCTGATATATATACAAACTTGTATTTACTAAAATTGTTCTATTTAACTTTTTTCTTGTGTTTACTGAAAAATAGAAATTGAACTGAAACTGAAGGAATTCCAAAATTTTTTAAGTAGGCTTTCACCTAAAGAGCCATTATTTTTAAGCAACTTTTCAGTTAGAAAAAGAAAATCCAATTTTTAAAATAGAGAGTTTAAATTCTTTTTCTTGAAAATTGAGTTGTGTACCAACAACAGTGTCCAGTGTGCACTAGAAGAAATAGGGATGTCATAAATGGGCTGTTCCTGGGATGTTCCTGGGCTTGCCCTTGGGTCCAGTTGTTCAGATTTCAGTGATCCTTGTCCATTTTCTTTACCTCATTCTTTAACCCTTCTGTGAATTTTGTCAGTGATTAATCTCTTTGCAAGTAATTTCTTTTCTATTTAAATGAGCTAGGGCATATTTCTCTTATTTTAGCCATGAATTCCAACTGGTACAAAGGTATTTGTATTTTTATTTTTATTATGTATTGAGAGATTGTTCTTACCAAAGGCTAAAATGCTATTTTTTATATTTTTTCCAATATTCATTCTCACCGGAGATTATCTCTCTTTTAAACTTTAATTTTGCCAATCTGATAATGATCACAGCTATCTCAGGGATAATTTCATGTTTCCTTAACCACTAATGAGGTTGCACGTGCAGTGATTATATTATCTATCACATTTTAATTAGTTTCTCAGTTACTTACCTAAATGTGTCATTTGACCATTTCCCTGTTTGGTAGTTTACCTTTTTCTTACTCATTTGAAAATGATTACTTTGTATGCTATATGCAGCATTTTCTTTTCTGTCCAATATGTTGCAAATATTTTTCCTAACTTTTTTTTTACTTCATTTATGATACTACTATCTGCACCTAAATATTTAATTTCTACTTGGTCCAAAATATCTTTTTTATTTCTTAGATAATCTGAATTTTCCATTTTGGTTAAGAAGATTCTCCTGCCCAAAGTTATACTTATGCATCTATTTTTCTCTAAGTACTTTTAAAAATATTTAAGCTCTTAATCTGATTTTTTCTAAAGATGTATTAATTTATTTTAGAAGGCGTGTGTAGGGCCAGAGGGAGATAGAATCCTAAGCAGACTCCATGCTGAGTGCAGAGCCCAGCATGGCTTATGACCTGAGCCGAAACCAAGACTCAGATGCTTAATCAACTGTGCCACCCAGGCACCCTCGCCATGTGAATTTATTTTTGTGTCTCCTGAGTGTGAGGTACCAGTTCAACTTTATTTTCTGCTATATGGGTAGCCAATTGCAACAAACACTTACTAAATAAACTACATTTCTTCTGATTAATTTATACCATCTTTGTCAAATAGCAGATCTTTGCATAGGGTCTGATATACTATTTCTAGACTATTTTGTTCCATAAGTTCATTCTTTCTTTATATCATGACACTGTTGAACTACACAAAATTTATAATAATTCTTAATACCACCTAGGATAAATCCTTTTTCATTACACTATTTCTTTACAGTTTCCTCTAATGCTGCCACATTAACTTTAAGATAATTTTATCCACTTCCCTGATCCCTTAAAAAAAAAAAAAGCTTTAGTATTAGAATTAAAAGTATGTATTAAGATGGAGGAAATTCACATTTTACTGATATTGAATCTTCCCATCCAAAATTATATGTTTTCATTTTTTGTTCTTTATTTTTTAAAAGATTTTTACTTATTCATAAGACACAGAGAGAGAGAGAGAGGCAGAGACATAGGTAGAAGAAGATGCAGGCTTCCCATGGGGAGGCCAATGTGAGACTCCATCCTGGGACCCTGGGTTCACGACCTGAGCCAAAGGCAGACAGTCAACCACTGAACCCCTCAGGTGCTCCTCATTTTTTGTTCTTTTTTTTTTTTTTTTTTTTTTTTTTTTTTTTTTATTTTTTATTTTTTATTTTTTTTTTTTTTCATTTTTTGTTCTTTTAATCAGAAAGTTTCCTAGAGGTGGTGCCTGGGTGGCTCAGCGGGCTAAGTGTCTGACTCTTGGTATTGGCTCAGGTCATGATCTCATGGATCCTGAAAATCAAGCCCTGCATAGAACTTCCTCCTCAGGGGGGAGTCTGCTCAAAGATTCTCCCTCTGCTCCTCCCCCAGAGAGAGTTATGGACTCTCTCTGTCTCTCTCAAACAAACAAACAAATAAATAAATAAATTTTTTTTTAAAGAAAGTTTCCTATAATGTTCTTCACACAAATCATAAACTTCCTTGTTAAATTAATGCTTTGGTATGTAATAGTTTTTTTGCTATTGTAAATGAATTATTTTGTACCATTCCAATTTCAAGCAGTACTGCTAGTATAGAAAGTTATTGATTTTTATATTATATCTTGTATTTATCCTCTTTTTAAAAAGGTTTTATTTATTTATTTATTTATTTATTTTAAATTTTTTTTTTAATTTTTATTTATTTATGATAGTCACAGAGAGAGAGAGAGAGAGGCAGAGACACAGGCAGAGGGAGAAGCAGGCTCCATGCACCGGGAGCCCGACGTGGGATTCGATCCCGGGTCTCCAGGATCGCGCCCTGGGCCAAAGGCAAGCGCCAAACCACTGCGCCACCCAGGGATCCCAAAAAGGTTTTATTTATTTATTCATGAGAGACACCCAGAGAGAGGCAGAGACACAGGCAGAAGGAGAAGCAGGCTCCACGCAGGGATCGCAATGTGAGACTCGATCCTGGACCCCGGGATCATGCCCTGAGCTGAAGGCAGACCCTCAACCGCTGAGCCACCCAGGTGTCCATTTATCTTCTTTACCAATTTTCTGCTTTATCTCAGTAGCTCTGTTACTAGAGTATTTTATCTCTTTTTAGTTATTTATTTTTACTATTTTTTTGTATGTTTGAGGATCTTAGAATGGAAATTAGGATTGTTACAAAAGGAACTCAGAGAAATAAAAACTTAGTAGAATATTAGAGCAAGTTAATTGAATATTTTTAAAAGAGAAAAAAATTTTTTTAAAGATTTGATTTATTTATCCATGAGGGATACAGAGACAGAGAGGCAGAGACACAGGCAGAGGGAGAAGCAGGCTCCATGCAGGGAGCTCGACGTGGGACTGGATCCTGGGACTCCAGGATCATGACCTGAGCTGACAGCAGACAGTCAACCGCTGAGTCACCCAGGCGTCCCAAGAGAAAAATTTTTAAAGTTTTTTTACCTCCCACATAAAATACAAAGCCCTGGGCTTAAATGTCACATGACAGAGTTTTTTCCATGGTGAGATAAAGTTATCTCAAGATATGACATAGAAAAATTAAAAGGGAACTTTACTTCTTTTTGATCCTGACAAGATTATGGGTAGAGACAACTGAAAGAAAATGAGAATGAAGAGCTATTGGATGAAATCTTGGGTCCATAGGATCTTGTTTGTCAGCTCTGAAATCCAAATGGGGAGGACTCTTGTCCTATTCCTGTGAGCTGAAGAGATCACTTTGCAGAACAAGCCCAGGACAACATGGAATCATGGTCAACCACAGAGACTCTATTTTGTACTTGAGGAGCTTCCTTGGACCCTGTGTGGCATGGACATGGATTTGAGCACCAGTAAGAATGCCATGGGGCCATGGAAGGAAAAGAGCCATCATAGCAAAGCCTTTGGTGGTACAGAGATGGGAATGGGAGAAACAGCTGAGTCAGGTGCCAGATGGAATATAATGGAGACTCAGAGTGGTCTTCGGCACCACTGAGAGCCCAGCAATGGCTTAGTCAGCAGAGAGGGGCCCCCATATCTTGATCTAGTTGAAAAATAGAAGACCACACTTCTTCAGTCAAAGGGAGGATCCCAACCAGCAAATGTAAGATCAAGCCACTTAAACACTAGTGCACTTGAATGACACACACATAAAGACCAACATCAGGTTAAGTAAAGCCCTCTTGCATACCCAGATTATATTTTAAATAGAAACATAGAAAAGAAGGGGGAAAAGAGTAGGCCAAATTTAAAGAGAATATTTAAATTATCAAATTATGTATGTAAGTAGTTGACTGAAATTAGACCTTTTTCTCTCTGCCACTATCAAAGAAAAAAAATCTGGACACTTGTCCCAAATAGTATGGAAGGTTTTATTCAAGACTATCACAATAGGGGAGAGACTGAACACTAAATATGATATGGATAAGAGAGGATTCATAGTCAACTGGCAGGGTGAGAAAGTAGATGGAAAATCACAAGAGGAATTTGGTTAGACATTGAGGTTTTAGGGAAAGCACTACTTGGCTAGCTATCAAAGATGGAGGCAGAGGAACTCAATTAGATATTCAGAGTGGGGGATTCTTGATTAAACTGGCTTGTGGGATTCTTTGCTAAAACTGGGTTCAGCAGCCTAATGACAGGGCCTAGCGAGAACAGGGCTCAAAGGAGTCTAACTAAAGTTTAGTCAAGGAGAGATTCTCCATCACTAGTTACCGGATGGGTGCTCTTAAGAGAGAGCAGAGAAAATTTAAATAATAAATACCAAGAATGACAGTTAAAATTTATAGAATGTTTACTCTGTGCCAAAGATTTTTATAAAACTTCCCTGTATTGATATTTAATTCCCAAGTGATCCTCTAAGAAAGGTACTATTATTATCCCTATTTTACAGGTGAGGAACAATGAAGCTCACTAGGATTAAATATCTTCCCAAAATGACCTAGCCTGAAACCTACTGAGCTGAGATGTGACCCCCAGGAACCTGGTTCTACAGCGTATACTCTTACCCACCATCCTCTATTCAATCTCTCTAATTCTAATAAGTAGTACAACACATGTCATCACTGCAATGTTATTTATAATGAAACAGATATAATAAGAAAGTTAAAGAAGAATTTCCTTCTGATCGTACCAGTTAGATCCAGGCAAGAAGCTGGTCTATGTATTCTGGGTATAAAGTGCTGTAATATAGGAAATTGGAGGCTTACGGAACCATTTGCAAGTTCAGGCAAAGGTCAATGAGGCCATCACACACTTGTCTCTGCTTGTAAGCATGGACACTTGTGGTTTTCAAGGGCTCACCTGGAAATAGCTGCACACCCCAAGAACCTCAGGGCAGTTCCCATCAATGCTTTCTGCCTGTAGCGCTGTCCTAGATGATTCTTAAAATCCTCTGCTCCTTTAAACTTCAAGTCTGCTTTCTACCCAGGCATTTGGCTACAACTTTGAGAAAGGATGGTTTCTTTTCTTCAGCGTTTCCCTCCCTGCATTAGCGAACTGCGTTCTAGAACTATACAGGGAAGGGATGCTGGGAAATATAGTTCTGCAGCTTCTCTTCTACAGTAGAGGGATGTCAGAAGGAGATGGCATTAGCGCTGATTTGACAACATACAAGCATGCTGAGCCATAGCACTATCCCCTCTAAAGTAAAATTAAATTTCTGTTATGTTGATATAATTCTCTTTCTATAATTGCTTTATATACATAGTTTAAAAAGTCAAATAGATCAGTAAGGTTAATAATGAAATATAGTACTTTTTTACCCCATCACAACACATCTGATCACTAGATTTTTTTTTAATGAAAAAAAGTTCATGCTACTGATGTTAACTTAGTACATTTCTTTTGAGTTACGATGCAGATGAAATCATATTGTTTTTCCTTCAGAACTCAGACTTATTTAAAACTCACAATTGGGAATCACAGAGAGTTCCTAGAGATTTTGCATTCCTCATGACAGTTTTGTAGAAATTCCAAGTATTTCATTTTTTTCATTGTTTAATCTTGAGAAAAAATGTTTCTTGTAATTTTACCAATCTTTCTTTCTTTTCCCTCTCTGCTTCTTCTCGTTCTCTTATGAACTCTTCTTCTTGACCCAATTCAAGTAGCTCCTCCTCCTGTAGCTGTCACTTTCCTCTTTTTGCTCTTATGATGTCTTTTTGGGACTTATCTCATTATCTATATTATAACTGTTTATATATTTGTCCCCTCTTCCACTTTGCGAATGTTAGCACATGGCTGCATACAGAGTCAATGCTCAAAAATATTTTTGTGACTATGTGCTTGTAGAATAAGCAGAAAATTTGAAATCGTTATATATGTACAAACTATATCAAGAGGTGACACAAATAAGCTAATTTACTTTTTTCTTTGTCAAAGCAATGATAGATTTTTCCATTTATAATTTAAAGGGACTTTTAAGAACATTTTGCCCTGTGTATGTAATTTCTCTGTTATAGTATGGCTATCTGGGAAAAAGGAGAGAAATTTAGGGAAGAATTAAGAAGGAGACAGGAAATAAAAAAAAGAAAGAGAAAGAAAGAAAGAAAAAGAAAGAAAGAAAGAAAGAAAGAAAAAAAGAAAGAAAGAAAGAAAGAAAAGAGAAAGAAAGAAAAGGAAACAGAAAAGAGGATGGTTAGAATACCAGGAGGCAGGAATGAGAAGAAAGCATTATCTTCACCCCAGGGAGAATTTTAGTTTTATGCTTAGTTGAGCTATTGAATTATGTCAGTGCACAAACCTGCAGAAGTCTGGGGCAGCAAGATATGACTAGCAAATAAGAAATAACTTTATATCTCAATTGTAGAAGCTATTTATAAAATGAAGGTTTTACATGACTAAGAGCATCCAAACTGGAGCTGAATGACCATAGACCAGTGATATTTCTGACGACTTGGTCTAGATTAGTAATTTTCAAACTATAGTCCTCATTGGAGTTCCTCAGTGGGCCTCAGGAACCATGGAGGAAGGGAGCAGCCAAGGTTTCCATCCTCTTGCCTTCAATCAGGACAGCTCTTGATTAATTTTACATCTTAAGGTTCCAAGTGAAGAAATGAAAAAAAAGTCTTTTACAGAGTTAACAATATTTGAAAACTGCTAGTCTATATTTCATTGCTTCCCAAATTTGGCTGTGCATCAGAATCCAGGGGGAGCATCATAAAATTACTAATTTCTGGGTATTTTTCCATATCTGCTAAATTGGAATGTATACTGGTAGGTTGTAATATTTGTATTTTTGCCAAGCTCCCAGGCAGGTTTTATTCAGTTGGCTTTTGCAACCAATGACCTCTAAGTTTTTTTTTCCTTCCAAATTTTAAGACTCTATAATTCTTTTTAAAATTCAGTTAGAGTTATAACTAGAAAAAAAAAGCACAACCACAGACAGCTCCTACTTCCACCCTTGTGGATTATCAGAAGGACTGGATCAAGGAATGAAAAACTTAAAATAATGCCTAATACCAGTAGCCCAAACTTGGTTTATGAGATATGAAAAAGTGGTGGGTGAAAATGAAATATTTATTGCTTGAGTAAATATAACAATGCCTAAGCAATAAGCAACCCTAACATGTACTGTGGATAAAATAACAAAAAGGGAAAATAGAATCTAAATAAAGGAGAAAGGCACAAACTTTCATGCAGATCTTATGGGTATTCATTACGTTGTTAAGATTTTTAAATATAAACTCTTGTTTACAACTCGTAACAAGTATATGATATACCTCATATTGTTATTCTAATTTTAGGGAAACTGAGGTTTAGAAACGGTAAATAATTTTCCCAAAGCCACAAAGTTAATGTATATTGATGTCAGTATTAGAATGTATATTTTCTTCTTTTTTTTTAAAGATTTTATTTATTCATTCATGAAAGACACACAGACAGAGAGGCAGAGACATAGGCAGAGGGAAAAGCAGGCCCCATGCAGGGGGCCCAACGTGGGACTCAATCCCGGGACCCCAGGATCACACCCCAGGCTGAAGGCGGCACTAAACCGCTGAGCCACCTGGGCTGCCCAGAATGTATATTTTCCATCTCCAAAGTCAAAGTTCTTCCTAACGCATGACCCTGACCCAGGGTAAGATTAGGAATTGGGATGTTTTAACTGGTTAATTCCAGGAGATATAATGAATGGTGGAGACTAGTGTAGAGTCTATTCTCTCTCTCTCTCTCTCTCTCTCTCTCTCTCTCACGCACACACATAGACACACACACACACACCTCCTCCCATGCCTTTCAAAGATATGAAAGCCAAGAGAAAGAAAATCAAAGCAAAAGGTGATTAGTCCCCTACCAACATTTGTATTTTTTTTTCCATTTCAGCACCACAGACACCAAGAGGCTCAGAATTTTATTTGAAGAAATGAACGAGGGATTTGGAGACAGAATCATGGTTCATGTACAGCTTGTGACTTTCCTTATTTCTAGGATGGGGTAATAACACCACTCTCACAGAGTGTTGCATGGATTAAATGAGACCTTTGGCAATGATGAGGCATCCTTCATATGACAGGGATTCTAGATCCCTTAGAAAGGAATGGTTGTGTTGCACTATCTTCTATCAAAACGAAACAGGTCTAATCAAGGCAACCTGAGAGGCAGCAGATTATGGATGTGGTATGCATGCCAATGTCCACATAGTTCACGTAAGAATGCATTCTATCATTCGTTCATCCATTCATGTCACAAGCATTTACTGAGCACCTCGTCCATGCACAGTCATATGCCTGGAAACATGGAGAAGGCACCTGCTCATATGAAATGCAAATTCTATATGAGGAGAGATAAATAAAACCAAGTAAAGTCCAAAATAAAATAATTTAAGATGTGTAGGAACTATGAAAAAAGTCAGGTGACAATGAAATCAAGACTTCCTGGGGTCCTGGGAGTATGTGAAAGAGGGAGGTCAGAGAGGACCTTTCTGAGGCAGGGTCACTTGACTGAGAACTGAAGAATATAAAGAAGAGTCAATCAATGCTGTAGCTGAAAGAGAATTCTGGCAGAGAAAAGAGAAGTTCCAAAGCCCCTGCCCCTCCAGCTGAGACCCTTGTTCCTGGTGTAGCGCATCTCACCTCTAGCTCTCCTAGAGGAGAGCACACCTCTGATCGCCTGGTTCCAGGATCCTGAAATTTTCCCTCTTGCCGACGTGTTGCATCTTGGGTGTCAGAATATTACTGGCCACATGCATCAAGGGGTATGATGCTCTTACTTGGGGTCCCTTTTGTTCTTTCTGGTATTCAAAATGAAAGGCTCCTTGTTTGAACTTCATTCTCATTTTTCTAGCCAGGCATTACTACTACAGATTCCTAGGAACGTACCTTTTTATTATTTTCTTGGACATGGCACTTAAAAATGTAGGTAATAAGTAAATTTTAACATCTAATTATCTACACTTTCAAGGCTAAAGTATGGATATGCAAAGCTGGATAGAAAAAAAGTCTTTAAAGTTGGGGTAATTAAGGATCTTGGGGGTCCTGGGGGTCCTTGGGGGTGTGTGATAGTGACTTGCTAATTATAAAAGCTACTATTAGTTTCTAATTTCTGCTCTAAATTTTAAGAGTCAGAATTTCCAGGAGGGGCATATAATCTGAGGAGTTTTTGTTTCAATGGCAGTCTTTTCGATAGTTAGCTGTTTATTGATGACTTGCTGCAGGGGTGGTCCAAGAACCAGTTCTCATAAATATGCATCAGTATCTTGAATGAAGAAAAGGCAAATTAACTTCCTGTGTTAGCAGAAGATTCTAAATGTGAATGTGGAGAATAGCATCAGAGAACCAGACTGCACTTCAACTATCCATGAGAGGTTTATTCAACAAGTGAAAAATGAATGATCCAAAGTTTATTCTCTTATGCCCCCCTTAGAATATCCACTAGAAGTAATGTGGATTTTAAAAATGTCTAGAAGTTAATCAAATACGGGAAAAACAGAAAATGCAAAGACTGACCTTTTATCTACCTGCTTCTAATCTCCCTCCTTGACCCAATATGACAGATTAGCCTTTTCCCTAGCACCTGGCAGAAAGTGGATGGAAGCACAACACTGTGTGTCTCTCATTTTTGATAGTTTTGGAGGCAAGAATGGACAGTGAGAATACACCAGCAAGAAGGTAGAGCAATACAACAGGGTTTCATGGGTGAGTGTTTGCAGTCGAGGAAAAACAGTCACTTTTTAAAGATGTGTCTGTATAAATAACACCTTCCAAGGAGCTACTAAAGGTCTTAGAGGTCTAGGTAGGGGGTATTTTAGGCTCATGTGTGGATCTCAAACATCTGTGACTGCCATGAAACACAGCGCTAAAAGTGAAGCTCAACTTCACCTCAAAATCTTGCTTTCGTTTCCTTTCTTCACAATAAAATTCTCTTTGCTCTAATGATCTCATTGCATACATTCCTTTAACACTAAGCCCTTCACTGTCATATGGAAAAAAGGGATCATAGAAATAATTACAAAATAAATATCTATGTTATTCCCTCTTCTCTTGAGACTAGACTATGGAGAATTAAAAAGATATAGGGATAAAAATGAAATCAAAATTTGAGTTATCTAAAAGAACATGTTATAGATTTTAGTTTGAGTGTGTTAGTAGGATATCTCCATTTTCAGTCATTATTCATTCATTCATTGATAGTTGTTGAGCACTTAACAGTGCACCAGGCATTGTGCTAAATCCTGAAGATTTAGCAGTGAGCAAGATCAACACATTCTTCTTAGAGATTATCATTGAGTGAGGGAGGTAGAAAATTAAGCATTGCCAATAGAGTTATAAATGCTATGATAGAGAAATACATGTTTCTCTAAGCAGGGTCAGAGGTGGGGGTCAAGGAGGGCTCCCAGAAGAACAATGTTCATCTTGACTCTTAAAGGATAAAAAGAAAAGTGAGCAGGAGAAAGGGAAGGATGTAAGAATATTGAGTAGTTCAAATGAGTGAGAAGTGACATGTGCATGTGCGTATGTGCATACATGTGTGTGCACGTGTGTGTGTGTGTACTGCTGCAACTATTTCTGGGGCTTCAAAAGCAACAACTGTTAGGGACCTAGATTTAACAAGGGTGAATCTGCTCAGGAAAAATAGTGTATGTGCTTTATTTTGTTGTTTGATGATTATTTTCTGGAACAGTGGCTTTTTTTTAAACCTTGACCTACAGTAAGACATACATTTACTTTATGACTAAGCACACATTTATATGAAATAAATGTTTTATCAAACAATACCTACCTCACTGAAGTGTAAGGCATTCATACTTTCTAATCTTTCTCTGTTTTTATTATGATAAAATATGTAACACAAAATGTATTATGTGAACCATTTTTAAGTGCACAGATCAGCAACATTACATACTTTTACACTGTTGTGCCAGCACTACCACCATCCACCTCTAGAACTTTTGTCATCTTCCCAAGCTGAAACTTGCATCCACAAAACAGTAAGTCCCACAGCCCCATCCCCTAGATCCCGGAGGCTACCATTCTACTTTCTAGCTCTATGAATTTGACTAGTCCAGTACTTCCTGTAAGTGAAATTCATACGGTATTTGCCTTCTGTTAATGGCTCATTTCACGTAACCTAATGTCTTTAAGTTTCATGTATGTTGTAGTTTGTGTGAGAATTTTCTTCCTTTTCAAGTTTTTCTCCAATTTTAAAAGTTAGGATTCTGAAAGCTTTACATATAACTTAACAGCAACTCTATATTTTTTCTATTTTATTCTAAAAATGCAGGTTTAGACCTCCTGAAATTTTCTTGTCCCACCCACAAGTTAAAATCCACAGTTTAAAAACTCCTCATCAGTAGTATTTCCTGAAGCTAAGTCTGAGTTAAAACAAATACAAGGCACAGATTCAGGAATAACGTGCGATGAAGAAAAATAAAGAAATATAAAATGGGACCAGTTAATTTGCGTTCGTATTGTGTGCACATCATGAGCTCAGATGCATATGTTCTGCATTCCTTGTGTTCTGGAATGATAGTGACATTATGAAGTCTAAGAACCAATGGCAGACCCTAAACCATGATAATATGAGGAATCACTGGAAAAGGTGAGAATGCTTAGCCCAGCAAATGTGATCTTATTTTAAATATTAAGGGTTCTTATAATTTCTCTAACTGGTATTATCATATGGTATGGTAATAATGATGGCCTACACTTAAGGGACAATATGTATTAGCACTTTTCTTGGAGTCTGTGGCAGAGACATTACTATATACTCACCTAACCTACTTCCTCTTCTCCCTGGAAGACCCCTAGCCTTCATTTCCCAGCCCTTTTATGTTCAGATGTGGCACATGACTAGTTCTGGCCAATGGAATGTGGGAAGAAGAGATGGGCGACAGCTCTAGACGATGGTGGCTAAGAGCCTGTCTGCCTTTTCCACTTTGTTGGTTGACCATTATCACTGGATCCACTGGAGAGGATCCAGTAGAAGTATCTGCGGTCCTAGTGGGCAATGATGCTCCCATATAGAAGCAGCCTGGAGATAGGTAATATTGTTTTCCTCATAGGTACTATACAAATGGAGAAAATGAGACCAGAGAGTTTAAGTAACTTGCCCAAAGTCACAGAGCTGTTAAGTATTGGGGACAAGTTTCAAGACAAGCCAGCTGGTTCCAGAGTCTGTGCTCTTCACCACCAGATCTACCGCTTGGTTCTGAGTAGCATTTAACTCATTTAATTCTCACAGCAATTCCATGAGGTCTTATCCCCATTCCTTCGGGGGAGAAATTGAATTTGAGGAAGGATAAATGGTTACTAAACTCCAGAATTAACATTTGAGTCCAAGGTTGTAAGACTCCAGAGCTATTTTCAATACGCCAGGCCTTTTGCAGCATTAGCTACACAATGTAGATAAAGGAGTTCTGCAATTCTGGAGAGCAGAGGAAGCCATAAGGAGTGGACGTTCCAAGAAAATCCATTTTGACTTAATGATGGAAGATTTTTCTAACGACTTGATCTGTTCAAGCTGCCTCATGAGGCAGCGGTTCCCCATCACAGGGTTGCCACACAGGCGAGAGGATCCTTTAGGATAGACATTTTAAAGATGATTATCCCATGTGGCATGTGTTGTACCTCGTGATCTCTAAAATGCTTTCGAATTTTGAAATTCTGTGATAAGGACCTGCTAGGAGGTCTGGACTTGAGATTCGAGAGTGGCAAAGACCGTACTGCAGAGCCATCCGTGAAGTGACAATCTGTGGGACCCGAAAGCGGCAGGTTAGAGAGAGTTAATCATTAGTGGTCCATAAACTCTATTACCTACAATAACTCTATTAGCTACTTGCTATTGTTAGACTCAGATGCCGGTTGCAGGCGGAGGCTTGATCAACCTCTGTTCCAATTAGCAGGCAGAGGAACCTGGTTGTGAGCCTGGGATGGTGCTGAAGGCAAGGAAACCACCTCAAAGAGACGAGACAGAAGAGGACCAGATGTAAATGTTTTATGGCCCGACAGGCCATTTCCTTGCCCTGCCCCCGTCTGGAGACTCCCCGTCCTGAGACACATCCACTCTGCTTCAAGAAGGCTGACTGACCCGGACCAGCAGCTTCCTCGCTTAATGTATTCACCGTGTCTGAGGTCAGCTTTAATTTTTCAGGTCCTCATCTCGCTGCCTGGGGATAAGTGCATAAAAAGCTCATCATCAAAACATCATGCCCTCAACTCCACAAGTCTTTTGGTATCCTCTTCAGGATTTCAAAAACACAGGCAAAATGCAAGTCACATTTTACATCCGATGTGGGATAATTTTTTTCTCTGCTTTACAGTATGTGCCAAATTTGATTCCTGTGACAATTCATATTGTACAAAGTGAAAGGAAGCTTTCAGCCTGTTCTTTTTTTCTTCCTTCCATATGGCTGATTGATTCATCTCATACTACAAACTCTTTTTCTTACTAAAATGTGATCTCTGGTGCTTTAAATGAATATATCATTGCATAAATGGTGCAGCATGGCACAGTGTTTCCATTTCAAAGCACAAGCTATGGAGTTGGAGAGAACTGGGATTGAAATACAGCCCTGACTACTTATTAGTTTTGAAACAGCGAGCAAGTCACTTAAATTTCTGGGCCTCCATTCCCTTAAATGCAAAATCTGGATTAAGTCTGAAGCTACAAATTCCTTCCCTTGACCTAACAGTTTTCATATCTCTTGATTACTTTATTTAACATTTTTTCACTTGGCAAACAATATCCATTGCGCTACTTCTGTGTGTCAGGCTCAGTATTAGGCATCAGGGAGATAGCAATGACTAAAGCAGCATGATCTCTGACATAATGGAGCTTAGAGTATGCTAGAGAATGTAAGTTAAATAACCAATTACTCAATCACTTAATTACAATTGTGAGCAATGAGATGAAGAAGAAGAATGGGGCTTAAAAAAAATGATCGATAGGGAATGTGGGGAAGGAAGATCCTACCTACCCTCTTTGGGTCTCTGGCTGGGCCTAAGAATAACAGATTAGCAGGAGAAAAGTATGAAAATTTTATTAAATTATTACATATGAGAGCCTTCATAAAAGAATGAAGACCCAGAGAAGTGACTGGAACAGGAAGCTTTTATACCTTTTTGACAAAGGAATGATACATTTGTGAGGAATTGATAAGACAAATAGGTTGAGGCCAGGAGTAGTAAATAGTGAACTATGTAGGAAGATTAAGGTGAGTGTGTAACAAGGTTTGTTTGTACATATTTCTCAACCCCAAATTCCCCATGATAAAAATGTCTTCCTTCCTTCTGTAGAGGGAGAGGACCTTTCACAAGGGAGCTTTATCTCTTGCTTTTAGAAAGAAAAAACAGGGTTAGAGCATTCTTCTTGCACCGGCTTTTTCCTTAGTGTCTTAATCACTTAAGAAGTACATGATTATGAAATAAGTGATAATAATAAATAATAATTATGCCAAAGTGGCATATTTTGGGGTGATATATTCTAGTTTCCTTTGAGAGCATGACCTATTCTGGAGGATTAGAGAAGGCTGACCTGAGAATCATTTAGGTTAACTTCATTTATTCATTCACTCATTTATTCATTCATGTATTTATTATGTATTCAACAAGTATTTACTCAACACTGAACATATCCCAGGCATTCTCATAGGTTTTAGGGCTATTTTGGAGAAAAGAAGACAAAATCCTTCCAAAGAGCTTCAAATCTAATGATGTTTTTTTTCCAATTTCATTCTCAGTACAAAATATGCTATTGGAGACTGAGGAAAATTTGTTATAAGACAATAAAATGGAGAAGGCACTTTGAGGTGAAAGTACTGGCATTTATTTTATGGGAGAGAAGAAAAACAGAAAAGAAATTTAAAGTAAGTTAGGGTAAAGCTTTGGCTGAGAGGAATGTGGAGAAGAAAAATTTATGTATAAAACTTGGTAATTTGTCTGGGGAACTTAGTTTGATGCCAGAATGAGTTCTGATGAGAATATTACTGAGAGCCGTTACTCAGCTCTCTGATTTGGTTGGTTGCTTATTCCTTCTAGAATAAATGGTGACATTGTTCACTAGCTTACAGACTCAATGACAAAGCAGAGCAAGCTACATAATCTGTGAATTTTGCTGTCAAATTCAAATAACATTCTGATACCAATTTCGAAAATCAGGAGCAGTTTTCCTCATTATGAACATTCTATTTCTTCTTAGTGTTGAGAAAAGTTTGCACTGTGGTTTGTTGGTTGTACTTTGTTAACATGTAAATGCAACCATGGATTCCATATTTGCAGATGCAATAATCATTAACCTGCCTACCCCAACAAATGGGTATTATATATGGGATGTTCAATTTAGCAACAAGACTGTTGGTTTTGCTTCTAAATATCCCCAAGTATCCACTCTTCTCTCCATCATCAGCTTTTCTAAGTCACAGTCACCTCTAGCCTGGAATAATTACTATAGCCTCTCAATTGGTCTACAATGCATTTATTTTGACCAAACCACTCTACCCCTTTCACACTATGGTCAGAATGACCTTTTCAAATATGCAAACCTGATTATGCCACTTTCTGCTTATCATCTTCATGATTACGACAGAAGTTCTCTGTGGTATTGACTGGTCTTTTTCCTATCTCCCTCTTTAGCTTCATCATGAGTGAGGTCCTCCCTGACCTTCAGTATTCAAAACACAAAGACTTCCACTTGGGCTTTGTCTCACTCTAAGCCTTTGCATGTGCTTACTTCCCCTTTCTAGAAAGGCTGGGAGCAGATGCATGTGGTATCATTTCAACCCCCTTCCTCCAGTGGCCTGGAGAAACACGAAGTCTAGATCAGTGTGTTTTCTTGGTGTGTACAGTAGGTGCCTACTGCAGGTACTGTGAAAAAAGTCACAGTGATTTTAAACTATTAAGGACTATAAGATCTATGTACCATAAAAATGATTTGAAATTTTCAGGTTACAAATAACTGTAACTTGAATTTTCAAGGGTGTTTCCCCTTTTACGATACAGATTGAATTATTTTAAGATTTATAATATGAACTTTGACATAATTTATCCTAATTTGTAAAGGACATCCACCAATTTCCAAATCTCCCTTAGGATAGTGAAGTTCTCAGGGAATATTCTCATGTGTTCAGGAACCAGTCTCTTGGCACAAGTTTATCTCATACGTAGGCTCCTTCTCATTGATATTTCCCGCCAGATAAGCTGCTTTAAAAGGCTCTTCTTAATATAAGAATTTGAAAGTCCATACCAAGATTTAAGTTCCAGTGTTCTCAAAGACTCCAAATGCTGAGGTGCCAAGATGATGTCATATTCACTTTAAAATCCCTATGTTGGAGGCATACCCTATTCTGCCTAAAGCAAATCCTCTGTACAGGTGACTGGATAGAAGGATGGGCACTACGCTGTCTGTGATTGTTAATTTTATCTGACAACATGGCTAGTCTCTGATGTCTAGCTGTTTGGTCAAACACCAGTCTAGATCTTACTGTGAAAGTATTTTTTAACATCGATATGGATGGACTTGGAGGGTATCATGCTGAGTGAAGTACATCAATCAGAGAAAGATGATTTTCATATGGTTTCACTCATATGTGGAATTTAAGAAAAGAGACCATAAGGAAAGGAAGAAACTTAATGGGGGGAAAATTAGAGAGGAAGTCAAACTATGAAAGATTCTTGACACTGGGAAACAGAGGGTTGTCGGAGGGGAGGTGGGTGTGGGAATGGGGTAACTGTGTGATGGGCATTAAGGAGGGAATGTGATGTGATGGACACTGGATATTTTTTTAAGATTTTATTTTTTATTTTTTATCGATTCATGACAGACATAGAGAGAGAGATGCAGAGACACAGGCAGAGGGAGAAGCAGGCTTTTGCTGGGAGCCTGACACAGGACTCGATCCCGGGACTCTAGGGTGGCACCCTGGGCCAAAGGCAGGCCCTAAACTGCTGAGCCACCCAGGGATCCTCTGAACACTGGATGTTATACTATATGTTGGCAAATTGAATTTAAATTTAAAAAATGAAATTCATAAAATTTTTTAAAAAGTATTTTTTAGATGTAAACACTTAAATAATCAGACTTGGAGTAAATTGGTGGGCTTCATTAAATCAGAGGTCTTAAGAAAAAAGACTAAGATCCCCAGAGGAAGAACAAATTCTGCCTTCAGACTGCTTTTGGCCCAAGATTGCAACATTGACTCTTGCCAGGATTTCCATCCTGTTGGCCTGCCCCACAGAATTTTCAGACTTGCCAGCCCTCACAATCACATGTACTAACTTCTTAAAATAAATCTCAAATATCTCTGTCTCTGTTTCTGCATCCTATTAGTTCTGTTTATCTGAAGAACTGTCAGTATTACGCTGTCTTCTCCACCTACTAGCCCACTTCCATAGACAATTAATAAAGTCCCTTCCTTTCTGCTTAGTTAAAAAATCCAAAATGCTAACCCCCAAAAAAACAATAAATTCAAAATCTTCATGTAAATGTATTCTTTGTAAATTGTTACACAAGTCACCAAATATGATAGGTTGAATAATAGCCTCTTAAAGATGTTGAAGTCTTAACCGTCAAAACCTGTGAATACATTACTTTATATGGCAAAAGGGACTTGGCACACTGACTAAAATTCTTAAGATGGAGAGATTATCCTGGATTATCTGGGTGGATTCAATGCAAACATTATGTCCTTATGAGAATAAGGTAGGAGGATAAGCTTAAGAGGACTGTGATGTGATAACAGAATCAGAGATTGGAATAATGTGGCCAAGAGCTAAGAAATGTGCTAAGGAATGTGACTATGTAATAACTTAGGGAATATGGTAAGCTTCTAGAAGCTGGAAGAAAGACAAGGAATAGATTCTCTTCTAAAGCATCCAGAGGACTATGGTAGAGAAAGGGGAACCCAGGAATGACAGAGATCAAAGTTTGAGGAACTTTAAGTTGCTGAAATCTGGGATCTACACAGAAAACGAGTCCTAGATATACACATGGGTATTTATTTGAGTTTTTGACTGACTACAAACTCCACATATGTAGGGATAAAATCCATGAGGTGGAACAAGGAAAACTACCACTTAGTTATAACCAGAGTTCACAAACTGCTATGACACATTTGAGTCTCAATCAGGCAGAGTGGAGGGATGTCACTGAACACACAGGACACTTAGCACAGTTGCCGAATGACTTAGAGAAAAATCGACTTTAGACTTACCTTGGCAAGGGTAAGGGTTAATAAGGGTACCTTAATACAAGTTCCCAGACAATTAAACTAAACTCACAAGTTACTTGATTGTCCAATAGAACAAGGTTCACCATTCTTTACAGAAAATCATTTTAAAAACTAACAAGTAAGTTTTATTCTGTCTAAAATTCAATCAAAAATTATGAGAAGCAGGAAAATGTGACCCACCACAAGGAGAAATAATAGCTAATAGAAAAAGACCCAGAAATGACAAAGATTATAGGATTATCCATGGCATTAAAATAGTGATTATAAATGTGCTGAATGATTTAAAAAAACATAAATGTGATGAAGCTACAGTGAAAAGTATATACATATATATCTACAGGTATATATGTATATATGTATCTATATATGAATTAAGCATTTTAGAGTTGATGCAATATATGAAATAAAAATTTGAATGGGTGTTATTAACAACAGATTGGAAATTGCAGAAGAAAAGCTCAACGATATTGAATACATATTAGAAGAAATGATTCAGGGCAGCCCAGTGGCTCAGCAGTTTAGCACGGCCTCCAGCCCAGGGCCTGATATTGGAGAACCGGATCAAGTCTCATGTCAGGCTCCTTGCATGGAGCCTGCTTCTCCCTCTGCCTCTCTCTCTCTCTTTCTCTCTCTCTCTCCCCTTTGTGTCTCTCATGAATAAATAAATAAAATCTTTAAAATAAAATAAAATGGCTGGAATGGCAAGTTTTTTTAAAAAAGAAGAAATGATTCAAACAAACACGTAGAGAAAAAAAGATGAAAAATAAGTGAAAGATCTTAGTTATGTGTGAGATAAAATCAAATAGTCTAATACACATGAAACAAAAATTGACAAAACTGAAAGATAAATCAACAATTATATTTGTAAATCTCCATAATCCTCTCTTAGTAATGGATAGAACAAATACACAAATATATAGATACTGACCAACTTAACCTAATAGGTCAAAACCCCCATGGGTCAAGTAGAAATTACATGAAGATTTAGAAAATATTTTTTACTGAATGACTTTGGAAACACAATATATCAAAATTTGGGTGATGCAACTAAGGCATGATAGAGAAGAAATTTATAACTAATTTTTAGTTTAGAAAATAATAAAATATGTCTAAAATGCATTATCTGAGGTTCTTTCATAAGCGAGAAAACAAATTAACCTAAAATAAGTGATAATAATAAAAGAAATATAAATAAAATAAAAATAATAAAAAAGAATCTATTAAGTAGGAGGCAATAATAAGAACAGAAAACAATGTAAAGAAAAACGGAAAAGAAGTAGGAGAAACCAAAGGGTTTTCTTTCACAGTATCAATAAAATTGAAAACATGCTAAGTTGAATGGGAAAAAAGAAAATGATATCAATTACCAATGACAATAATGAAAAAAGGATATTCTTACAGATTCTATAGACATTAGAAGGATAATAAAGGGCCAGTATGATATGAAGAACATGTTGATAAATTTGCCACTAAAATAGATATAGTAGGTAAATTCTTTGCAAAGCATATATTACAAAATTTGCCCCCAAAGGAAATAAAATTTGCATAACAATATAACTAAGAAATAAATTAAATTTTATATTAAACACTTTCCCATGAAGAAAAACCCAGTCCCATGAACTTCACTTGTAAATTCTAGACACACCTTAAGGAAAGATCTAATGTCTACCATTCACAGACTCGCAAAATACAAAAAGAAGGAACACTTCAAAATTCATTTTATGGTGTTAACATTACAAAGTTGTAGTATTACAGAAAATAAACCTACAGATGAATACTTTTTGAGAAATAAATGCCAAAATTTTTTTATAAAACATCAGAAAAATCAAATCCAGTAATATATAGTAAATATATTACATAATGACCAAATGCAACTTATCTCTGGAGTACAAAATTATTTGTAATTTGAAAATCAATCAATATATTTACCATATTAGTAAAATAAAGGGAAAAACCTTATGATAATCTCAATAGATGCAGAAAAAGGATTGACAAAACAATATCAAACTATGATAAAGCTTTCAAGATAGCAGGAATAGGTAGAAACTTCCTTACACTGAAAAAGAGCATCTACAAAATCCTTCATCTAACAGCATATTTAATGGCTCTACATTTGGGGGAAAAAAAATCAAGATAACATAACATTGCTTTTCAGCATTCTACTGGAGTTCCCAGTCAGGATAATAAGGTAAATAAAAGAAATATAAGATATATAAACTGGAAAGGATGAGGTCTGTATTTGCACATGAAATGATCACGTATGTAAGAGATCACAAGAAACTCCAAAAAAGCTACGAGAACTAAAAGTGTATTTAGCAAGATCATGAAATACAAAACCAGTATAGGAAAGTCAACTGTATTTCTCTATACTAGCAAGGAATAATTAAAAATTAAATTACGATGTGAATGTCAAAAGTTTGTCGATGTCAAATTGACATTAAAAACATGTAATATCTAGGAATGGAGCTTATTAAATACATATAAGAATTGTACACCAAAAGTAACACAATTGTTGAGAGAAATGAAATATATAAGCCAAATGGAAGGATATACATAGTATAGCATAACATTATTAATGCAAATTATACTTCAATAAAATTAGACTTGAGAAAGAAAACTATGCCTACAGTGTGATAACTATTATACCAAGGGTAGTAAGGACTCCATTCAATTTTGTGTGGATGAAGCGTTTTCCAGAACTCTTCCCCATATCCGACAGCTATAGGGAAAGTAATTTTAGATGGACAGAGGGAAAGGTGTTTCATGAGAGACGATCATGAGCGTGGCACATTTAAAAACCAGTGTTTCAATAGACTTGGGGTACAGGCTGCAAGGTATGGACACTGAAAGATGGGACTGGAAAAGATCAAATCAGGAAAGGCCCCATTGCATCTTCTTAAATTTTGTAACTTGGTGCTTCTCTGGCCTCACCCTCATCCTGGCCCTGAGTAGAAGCCATGCTACAGGGTTTGGGATTTTTCTTAGACTCTTCCATTTCTTCAGCATCTACGGATAGAACAACTACAACAACAAATAGATAATTTGCTTTACTTACTGTAGTCCCTAAACTTGCATGAGTCTATTTTTTTCTTCAAAACAAATTTTATTCCATACAACAACTCTGTGGAATAAGATAGATTTGAGAGAAGGGAAATACGGATTATTACTATCTATAATGGAAACTGAGAAGACTCAATTAAATAATCAAATTAAATAATAAAATATCTTTAGCAATATATACACTGCTCCAACATATGTCACTAAAAGCCTACTTCAATGGAAACATTTATAAAATTTTGATTGATTTTTCATATTAGTGACTTAGTTAAATAAAAACAAACAGAAGTCAAAACAGCTCCTTACTGCCATGTGAGATGAGACAACATCAAAATACAAAAATGTATCGCACTATTAAACATCATTACAGGGACACCAGGGTGGCTCAGTGGGTCATGATCCTGGGGTCTTGGGATCGAGTCCCACATCGGCTCCCTGCTCAGTGGGGAGCCTGCTCTCCCTCTGCCTGTCTTTCTCTTTCTGTGCCTCTCATGAATAAATGAACAAAATCTATAAAAAACAAAACAAAACAAAACATCATCACAGGGTTATCACTCAGCTGGAAATAAATTGAACATTACTTCCTCTTGTTTTGTTGTTGTTGTTAAAAAAAAAAAAAAGCCTGGGGCACCTGGGCGGCTCAGTCAGTTAAGTGTCTGCTTTTGGCTCAGGCCATGATCGCAGGGTCCCAGGATACAGCCCCAGGTCTGCTCTCTCCCCCTACCCTTCCACCCTGCTTGTGCTCTCTCTTTTGCTCACTCTCTCAAAAAAATAAATAAAATCTTTAAAAAAAGACCTGTCTTTTTGTTTTTTTTTTTTTTTGTTTCTTTAAAGATTTTATTTATTTATTCATGAGAGACACACAGAGAGAGAGGCAGAGACACAGGCAGAGGGAGAAGCAGGCTCCATGCAGGGAACCTGACTGGGACTTGATCCGGGGACTCCAGGATCGCGCCCTGGGCTGAAGGCAGACGCCCAACCGCTGAGCCACCTGGGTGTTCCAAAACCTTTTTTTTTTTTTTAAATTAATTTATTTTTATTGGAGTTCAATTTGCCAACATATAGCATAACACCCAGTGCTCATCCTGCCAGTTCCCCCCTCAGTGCCCGTCACCCAGTCACCCCCCACCCCCGCCCACCTCCCCTTCCACCACCCCTTGTTCATTTCCCAGAGTTAGGAGTCTCTCATGTTTTGTCTCCCTCACTGATATTTTCACTCATTTTCTCTCCTTTCCCTTTATTCCCTTTCTGATTTTTATATTCCCCAAATGAATGAGACCATATAATAATTGTCCTTCTCCGATTGACTTACTTCACTCAGCATAATACCCTCCAGGTCCATCCACGTCAAGCAAATGGTGGGTATTCGTCTCTTCTAATGGCTGAGGAATATTCCATTGTATACATAGACCACAGCTTCTCTATCCATCATCTTTCAATGGACACGGAGACTCTTTCCACAGTATGGCTATTGTGGACATTGCTGCTAGAAACATCGGGGTGCAGGTGTCCCGGCGTTTCATTGCATCTGTATCTTTGGGGTAAATCCCCAGCAGTGCAATTGCTGGGTCGTAGGGCAGGTCTATATTTAACTCTTTGAGGAACCTCCACACAGTTTTCCAGAGTGGCTGCACCAGTTCACATTCCCACCAACAGTGTAAGAGGGTTCCCCTTTCTCCACATCCTCTCTAACATTTGTGGTTTCCTGCCTTGTTAATTTTCCCCATTCTCACTGGTGTGAGGTGGGATCTCATTGTGGTTTTGATTTGTATTTCCCTGATGGCAAGTGATGCAGAGCATATTCTCATGTGCTTGTTGGCCACCTCTAGGTCTTCCTTGGTGAGATTTCTGTTCTGTCTTTTGCCCATTTCATGATTGGATTGTTTGTTTCTTTGCTGTTGAGTTTGATAAGTCCTTTATAGATCTTGGATACTAGCCCTTTATCTGATGGGTCATTTGCAAATATCTTCTCCCATTCTGTGGTTGTCTTTTAGTTTTGTTGACTTTTTCTTTTTTTGTTTTTGTTTTTGTTGACTGTTTCTTTTGCTGTGCAGAAGCTTCTTATCTTGATTAAGTCCTAATGATTCATTTTTGCTTTCATTTCTCTTGCCTTCATAGATGTATCTTGCAAGAAGTTGCTGTGGTCAAGTTCAAAAAGGGTTGCCCGTTGCCGTGTTCTCCTCTAGGATTTTGATGGATTCTTGTCTCACATTTAGATCTTTCAGCCATTTTGAATTTATCTTTGTGTCTGGTGTAAGACAATGGTCTAGCTTCATTCTTCTGCACGTGCACCATTTCCCAACACCATTTATTAAAGAGACTCTCCTTTTCCCAGTGGATATTCTTTCCTGCTTTGTCGAATATTCGTTCACCATAGAGTTGAGGGCCCATTTTTGGGTTCTCTATTCTGTTCCATTGATCTATGTGTCTGTTTTTGCGCCAGTACCACACTGTCTTGATGATCACGGCTTTGTAGTACAACTTGAATTCGGCATTGTGATGCCCCCAGTTTTGGTTTTCTTTATCAATATTCCCCTGGCTATTCGGGGTCTTTTCCAATTCCACACACATCTTAAGATGATTTGTCCCAACTCTCTGAAGAAAGTCCATGATAGGGATTACATTGAACATGTAAATTGCCCTGGGTAGCATAGACATTTTCACAATATTTATTAATTCTTCCAATCCATTAGCATGGAATATTTTTTTCTTTGTGTCTTCCTCAATTTCTTTCAGAAATGTTCTGTAGTTTTTAGGGTATAGATCCTTTACCTCTCTAGTTAGGTTTATTCCTAGGTATCTCATGCTTTTGGGGCAATTGTAAATGGGATTGACTCCTTAATTTCTCTTTCTTCAGTCTCATTGTTAGTGTATAGAAAGGCCACTGACTTCTGGGCATTGATTTTGTATCCTGCCACACTGCCAAATTGCTGTATGAGTTCTAGCAATCTTGGGGTGGAGTCTTCTGGGTTTTCTATGTATAGTATCATGTCATCTGTGAAGAGGGAGAGTTTGACTTCTTCTTTGCCAATTTGAATGCCTTTTATTTCTTTTTGTTGCCTGATTGCTGAGGCTACAACTTCTAATAATATGTTGAATAGCAGTGGTGAGGGTAAGACCTGTTTTTTTGATGCAGATTAAGAAAATTTCTTACGTTAAGAAGGCAGATACTTTGCCTTATTTCTTCTACTGAGTATCAATGATACATAAAAGGTATATTTCCAACTCAAAGATACATTTTCTTTTAAAAAAATAACTTAGTAATGAAAGGAAAGTTATTAATCTAGGAATAATGTCCTGAAATTAGTGCCTTCTTTTCTCCAGTCTAAGACATCTACTTATAAGAAGCAATGATCAGTTTCTCAGCTATAGATTATTTGATATACAGTGTTATTTTTCTTCTTGGAAAATAAGTTTCCAGAAACAATCTTCACATGCGAATCTTCTTTACCAGATAGCTCTATCAATTCAATAAGGTTTTGAATAAAGCCCTATTATCAGGGGCCATGTTACAAAGGCCAGTCTGCCCTTGATGGAGGACCCTCCTAGGCCCAGAAAATGAAATCAACATCACACAGGACAGTCAGACAGTCTAATGACCAGAAAGCATTGACAAAATAAAATATCTTCCTCTGGACTTGGTCAAAATGAAATTTATCTTCCACTCCAAGCAGCATTTGGAGGCTAGCTCACCTCCAATATGAGACAGATTAATCAAATTCTAGCTAGGCATTGAGGTACATTTTAGAAAAAAAAAATCTGCTTAATTGACAGTGAGATTCTATAAATAGTTTATACTGTCAATCCTTAATGTCATTAAGCATGAAAGGTTCTGTCTGCAACTCCAGCTGTTGAGAAGTACGAGATACAAAGGACATGCATGAACTAGTTGAATGGGCAGACCAATCCAGGGCTTTCTGGTTCTCTTAAAGCAATATCTTGACCACATTCTGTGGTGATGGCAGTGGTGGTGAGGAGATTCTTAAAAGCAGCATCCTAGTTCTCAAGGATTTCCCAATATTTCATGGTTCAGAAGCACATGGAAACTGCCAGGTTATTATTGGTCACTGCCATTTCAGTCCTCACTTTCCCATTATAATGCCAGAATACTTGCCCAGTTCGGGGACTTCCATAAATAGGTCTGTCAGGATGTCCCATTTACAACAGAAAATTCACTTTGAGATTGAGTGAAGACATTGAGGTTACAGACTTTGGGGGGTGGAAAGACGTGTTGAATGATCCACCAGTCACCCTCATTTTCTCCACATGTTTAGACCAGTGTCGGGTCCTCTTCAATGAGCTCTATGGAACCATTGCTTTGGACTTGAATGGCTGTGTCCAACTCTTAGCTTCCACAGAGCTGGAAATGGGAGTTCTAGGCTTCTCTTGCTTCCACGGTTCTGCTAATTTCTGCCGCAAATCCCGAGCTTCACCTTTCATCTGCTGATCAGCTCCCAGGAGATTCTCTCCTCCACAGCAAGTTTCCTTTCCAGGAAGGTGTTTATTTTAATGTTTCGAGTCAGGTACAGCTCAATGCCCTCCAGAAATTTGACAGAGGCTTATTTTACTGGTTCCATGTCATCATTTGCTTGTCCAGCTTTCTAAAATATATTCTTGTAATTAATCTGTAATTCTTCTAGTCTTCACAAGGCCATTCTAATGCTGAGAACACTTGGAAGATTTCAGAATGTTGCTTTTCAGAGAGATTCTAGCTCCATCAGGAGGCAGTTATTTTCTGAGCTGAGAGTTCTTGTTTCTATTTTTAAATTGTTGCAGCTGTGTCTCCCTCTCATTTTTTGCTTCCCTCTGGGACTTTCTGTGGTTCCTCTGTATATTCTTTGCCCTTTGCTTCTACACCATAGCTAGATCTTTTCAGTAGCCAGTCTCTTCCTTCATAGAGCTAAAAATGTTCTTTTCCTGTTAAGATGTGAGAAGAGCTTCACTTTCCTTGTGGCCTGAGGTGTAGGTTCTGGAGATGAGGATGGGGTGGCCCCCTAGGGCACCACCCTAATCCTGCATACACTCCCCAAGAGGCCATTTCACGTTGACTTATTTTGAGCTTATTGTGAACTAGACCCCATGAAAGTTTTCTTAATGAATTACAATTTAGTCAATTTTCTTTTGACCTGTACTTGGGTACATTATTAAAACATCTGCATAGAAGATTTGAAGACATCACTTATTAGAGTTTGGCTTGATTTCAGAGATAATTTGGATTATTGATTTTGTAACTCAACTGTCCATTTCCCTAGCATTACGTCATTCACAGATTTAATGAACTTCACTTTGTATATTCTTTTTAGAAATTTATATTATATGCTATCCATGTACTAAATATTACATCAAACATAGCATGGAGATCCATTAGGTTGAAATTCTTTTGAGTTGATTACAGGCTGATGGAAAAAGAAGATTAAGTAACTAAATAATTACAATGCAAAGTAATGTGATTAATAATGATGATACGATTTTGCATTATTTTAGAACTGCCCAAATTAGGGATGACTTCTTTTTCTGGAGAAGGTCCCACTGTGGTTCTTTGTAAGAAAACAAACAACAAACAAAACTCGATGTTTTAGGATACTAAAAGAAGCCAAGTAAAAGGTTAGTGTACTGTACAATCATTCTTTATCTAAGACAATGTTAAGAAACTTCAGATATCAACCATTGATTTTTAGCACCCTGCCAGAGGGGAGATTTTCTTTATGTGTCTGAGTAGTTCCAGATTCCTTACTGACAGAGTTCATTTGGAAGTAGAGAGGTGATACAGAGGTGTTTGTTCACTATCTCAGACAAGCTCTGTGTGCATGACTGGATGACTTCTGGATAGGCACAAAGATGTTCTGATTTTTGTTTCTTCTGGGACATAAATAATAGACTATAATGATAACTCATCACATCATAACATCTGAGTGAGATTTAACCAGAAGTTCTTTCGGTTTATTAAATAGAAAACATAGGCACTTTCTGAACAAAGGGAGTTTTTCTCAGAATTATGCAAATGTTATCTGCAATATGTAATTTATTTTGTGAACATACGCAGGTTGGTATAGCTTTCTTATGAATAGTATACAATAGTCATACTTCAGTAAATTCAGGGTTTTTTTCTTGAAAAGAGGGAAAAGACATTAATTGCATGGTGAGTGATACAGTCTTCTCAGATCCTTCAAAAGGTAAAGGATCTCCCAGATTAGTAACTTAAAATTCTAGAGAAGTACAGAAGAGGTAGTAACATGCTTTCCTGATTTTTCACTCAAATTCTGAATTTTAAAAAAGAATGAATTGATCAGACCTATGAAGAGGAAAAAATGTGACATAATATCAGAAAATGCCTTTTGGTTTTGATATAATTCATAAACTACAGTAGAGATGCTTATGGAATTAGGAATCTTTGATTTAAGTTTCTAGGTTGGGTACTTAATAGCACAGTGACTGCTCAACATCTTTAACTGGAGCATCTCTTGTCTGTTTTCTCTGTTTTTTCATAAGATAGAGTAATGGTGTTTTGGAAGATTTAAGTGTGAGAGGGGTATTGGTAGAATAATTTTCAATCTATTTTAAAATGCATATTTTGAAGAATCACATTTTCAAAATAATTTAATATTTTTCTGGGATACAAACAGTGACTCCTCAGTCGAGTGCTTCCATAAATACTCTTTTTATTTTCCAGTTCCTGTTAGTCAAGCTCCAGTTCAATTTTTAGCCTTCCATTATCATTCCATCCATGTAATATCTCCTTTATGCAAATTTATGAACACATTTTGTTTCAATATATTTATTCATGTGGTATTATATAATCCATATTATATAATGTACTATATTTATATACTGTATATACCATTTGTTCTTTGACTTTTTGTGTAGGTTTAGTTAGTCTGTTGCTTACTTAATTAAGTAAAGAGTATTTGAGGGTCTTTAATGTGCCTAGCATGATTATAAGCTCTGGGAACACACCAATGAACAGAATAGATATGTAGAGTGTGCACTCTAGTGGGATAGACAAAAACAAAGATGGGTAAAACAGAAAGTGATACCAAGAAAAAGAAAGAAAAAAATGGAGAAGGGGAACAGGAAAGGGTGATTTAGGGCCTCATCAAGATAATGAGAGTTGAGTAAAGAAATGATGGAGGTAAGGGAATTCCATGTGTTCCCACTGAGATTTCCAATTCAAATGTAAGTCCCAATTATAATGTTCTTTCTTGCTTTCCCACATTCCCAGTTTGTATTTTTCCTTCTCCCACAGTGAAAGTTTGGATCTGACAATATGAGTGTATTTACGTATGGGCTCAATTCTACAATATACAAGAAATAGTTGAGAATTGCCACATCTATACTGTAACAAAGACAAATTCTACTAAATTAAGTGAAAGATTTCTGTGCAACTCTTATTATCTTTAGACTGAGAGTGTATAACCAAAGTACCATGAACAGACATTATTTAGTATATTTTTCCCTTTGTGGTTATATATTCTATTTATTACATTGTTTATTTTATTTGTTCCTATTTGTATTCAATTTCAGATTGCTCCAGTTAATTTTTACTTAGTTTATTTTTTAATTATAAAACATTAAATTGTTCCAAAAGTCTAAAGTATACAAAGAGCCATTCTCAGAGAGGCATTGCTTTCTGCCCTCTGATTTCCATCTACCAATCAGCCAGTTACATTAGCATTTAGTTATCATCACTTTATTTCTTTTTCAAAAGTAAACAGATACACATGTACGTTGTTTCTACTTTTCCTATCTGAGAGACGGTAAGTAAATTACACTTGTATCTCTATACACTGTTTTTTTACATAATAATATATACTGGAAATTATTCCATATTCATTCATTCCATATTCATTCATAGGGATGCTGCTGCTTCTTCTGTAGAATTGTGAGCACTCCATTGGATGTATGAACCACGGTTCATTTAGTTAATTTCTAGGAATGGGCATTTAAGGTGTTTCTAATATTTTAAAATAGCAAAAATGCGGGCACCCCAGGTAGCCCAGTGGTTTAGCGCCACCTTCAGCCCAGGGCCTGATCCTGGAGACCTGGGATCGAGTCCCAAGTCAGGCTCCCTGCATGGAGCCTGCTTCTCCCTCTGCCTATGTCTCTGCCTCTCTCTCTCTCTCTCCTCTCTGTGTATCTAAATAAATAATAAAAAATCTTAAAAAAAGTAACAAAAATGCTGCTATGAAAAACCTTGTGTGTACATATTTCCTTATTTTGTGAGGTATTTACAGAGCAAATTCCCAAAAGTAGGATTGCTGGATCAAAAGGTAAATGCAAATGTAGTTTTTTTTTAAAGATTTTTATTTATTTATTCCCAGACACACACACACACACACACACACACACACACACACACAGAGGCAGAGACACAAGCAGAGGGAGAAGCAGGCTCCCTGCAGGGTGCCCAATGTGGGACTCTATCCCAGCTCTCCAGGATCATGCCCTGGTGGGAAGGCAGCGCTAAACTGCTGAGCCACCCAGGCTGCCCTGCAAATGTAGTTTTGTTAAATATCACCAAAATAACCTTCAGAAGAATTTTACTATTTAACATTCCCCACAAGCAATGTATGAAATTGCCTGTCTCGCAACAGCCATTCCCCAACTGCGATAGAATGTTGTCAACTTTTGAATTTTTGCAAATGTGACAGTATCTCAGTGTAGTATTAATTTACATTTTTATTATTATGAGAGGACACCTCAAGTTTTGACCTGTGCAATTAGAAGAATGGAGATTTCCATTAACTACACTGTGGAATACTGTTTGTTTTTTAAAACAAATTTTATAGTCATTATCAGAGTCTCTGTTTTGGACACATTAAGTCACCCATTGGACATTCAAGTCGATATGTTAAGTAGATAGTTGATACCTAAGTCTAGAGTTTCAGGGACTAGTCTGGGCTACAGATATAAAAATGTTATGATGTTATAAATATATGACATTTACATGCTTGAGATGTGATGAGATCACCAAAAGAATGTATTATTTAGAAAATAAGACATACAAAAAATTAAGCCCATGGGCTCTGTAACATTGAGAAATTGAGGAAATGAGGAAGAACCAGATAAGGAGACTGAAAAAGAATTCTCAGAAAGGTAGAAGGCAAACAGGGAAATTTGATGTCCTACAAGGCACATGCAGAATTATTTTAAGGTGGAAAGACAAATGTTGCAAAGAGGTTAATCATTTGAGAACTGACTCTGGCATTTAATGACATGGAGGTCTTGAGAGACTCTGATAAGAGCAAATTTTGTGGGTGTTGGGATGAAAGCCTGATTGGATTGGATTCAAGAGAGAACCGGCAAAACACAATAAGACTGTACTGAAGATTTAGTGGTATAAATTTCCCTTTTCAAAAATTTTTACTGTACGAGGAACTAGAGAAATGGGTAACAGATTAGTTATCTCAAGAATAGATCCCAAGTCTTTATACTTTTTTGGTACTTTCATAGCACTAGTTAATGTGAACATTTTTTTTTTTTTTTTTTTTTTTTATGATAGGAACACAGTGAGAGAGAGAGGCAGAGACACAGGCAGAGGGAGAAGCAGGCTCCATGCACCGGGAGCCTGATGTGGGATTCGATCCTGGATCTCCAGGATCGCGCCCCGGGCCAAAGGCAGGCGCCAAACCGCTGCGCCACCCAGGGATCCCATAATGTGAACATTTTTATAATAAAAGCATAAACTCTGAGTTGAAAATCTTTTCCAGTATAAGAATATCCTCATTCTTTCCCAGATACAGTAAATGAAAACTTTTGTTTTCAAACAGAAGTCTTAATGTTAAAAAAGATGCAAACACAAGTCATTCCGATCAGAGGCTGAAACTTGGAAAGACATGCTGCCTTCTCAGAAGGTTGATGTGAATTCCTTATTGTTGGAGTGGTCTTCCAAACCAGGACATCATTTATTATCAATTGTAGTCTCAACAGAATATGTGTTTTTTTAAATTCAGGGAAATGCTTTATAACTTTTTGAGAAATAGTGCATCATACTTGAGAAAAGCTATGCATATAAATAAGGTCTTGGACATTCAATTCCTTGAAAAGAATATAGACAGATCTATTGTTGAAATAGTCTCTCAAACAAATTACTAAACTTTTATTTTTTTGTACATTTCTATTATCAGAATTATTTGACATATTGATACAAAATGCTCTCCTAAATAGAAATCCCTTATATTTTTCCATTCAGGTTTTCATTTTTAAAAGAACACTGTTTTATACAATTGCAGCAAATTACCATAACCCTTAAAAGATTATTATCTACAGTGAATGTTTGTCTTTTGGAGATCTCACCAAATGCTCACACGGGAGAATGGAAACAATCTGGTACCATATCTTTGGAAAGACCATCAACCTCTCTAAAGAAGACCATCTATTACTAAAAAATGCCTTTCAGTTGAGGGTGTCAATGTGCTTTACCAAGTAAATGGAGAAAGGAAAGTAATTCAAATATTAGTGGGATCTTATCTCAAGCAATTAAGCAAAAAACAAATAAACAAACAAGAACAGATGCTCAACAATGAGAAAAAATAATTAGAAAGCAATGAATTGTGTTCATTTTTTTATTTCACAGATTTGTAAGAAATTTAGTTAATTTCTCCTTTGAAAATAAGAATTTCATTTTGTTTACTTTTATTTATTCATCAGTGAAGATGAAATCTTTGACACATTTGGGTATATTGGGTCTGTTCAGTGAATGCATGATTTTCTACTTCTTTATCCAAAGTTCAAATACCTAGGACAGAAACAGTAGTAGAGTTAAAATATCACACATCTGCTTTAGTAGGTATCTATCTATCTATCTATCTATCTATCTATCTATCTTTGAAGCTTTTAGCAAGCATCATATATATAGAATCCAGAAATGGACCCTCAATTTTATGGTCAAGTAATCTTTGACAAAGCAGGAAAGAATACCCAATGGAAAAAGATAGTCTCTTCAACGAATGGTGCTGGGAAAATTGGACAGCCACATGCAGAAGAATGAAACTGGACCATTTTCTCACACCATACACAAAAATAAACTCAAGATGGATGAAAGAGCTAAATGTGATACAGGAATGCTTCAAAATCCTAAAGGAGAACAAAAGCAGTAACATCTATGACTTTGGCTGTGGCAACTTCTTCCTAGACATGTCTCCAAAGGCAAGGGAAACAAAAGCAAAAATGAACTCTTGGGACTTCATCAGGATAAAAAGCCTCTGCACAGCAAATGAAACAATCAAAAAAACTAAAAGCAACCTACAGAATGTGAGGAAATATTTGCAAATATCTTATCAGATAAAAGGCTAGTATCCAAGATCTATAAAGAACTTATCAAACTCAACACCCAAAGAACAAATAATCCCATCAAGAAATGGGCAGGAGGCACGAACAGACATTTCTCCAAAGAAGACATACAAGTGGCTGACAGGCACATGAAAAAATGCTCCACATCACTCGGCATCAGGAAAATACAAATCAAAACCATAATGAGATACCACCTCACATCTGTCAGAATGGCTAAAATTAAGAAGTCAGGAAATGGCAGATGTTGTCAAGGACATGGAGAAAGGGGAACTCTTTTACATTATTGGTGGGAATGCAAACTAGTGCAGCCACACTGGAAAATAGTATGGGACTTTCCTCAAAAAGTTGAAAATAGAGCTACTCTATGACTCAGCAATTGCACTACTAGATATCTACCCCAAAGATACAAATGTGGTGATCTGAAGGAACCTGCACCCCAATGTTTATAATAGTAATGTCCACAATAGCCGAACTATGGAAAAAGCCTAGATAAAGAAGATGTGGTATATATTCACAATGGAATATACTACTCAGCCGTTAGAAAAAGAAATCTTGCCATTTGCAATTATGTGGATGGAACCAGAGGGTATTATGCTAAGCAAAATAACTTGATCAGAGAAAGAAAATTAGCAGACGATCTCACTCATATGTAGAATTTAAGAAATAAAACAGAGAATCAGAAGGGAAGGGTGGAAAAAATAAAAGAAGACAAAATTAGAGAGGGAGACAAACCATAAGAGACTCTTAATCATAGGAGTCAAACTGAGGGTCGCTGGAGGAGAGGGTAACTGGGTAATAGATATTAAGGAGAACACGTAACCTAATGAGCACTGGGTATTATATAAGACTGATGAATCACTGGCCTCTACCTTTGAAACTAATAATGAATTAGTTAATTAATTGAATTTAAATTTTAAAAGTAATTAATTGAATTTAAACTTTAAAAGTTTATGTTAATTCATTGAATTTAAATTTTAAAAGTAAATAAATAAAAAATAAAATAAAATAAAATAAGCCAGCAATTATTAAATACTTACTCTGTGCAAAGTCCTCTACTTAGTGCTTTTTATCTCCATGCATTCTTTTATTTAACCTTCACAACAACCCTATGAAGTGGATACCGATATTATTTCTTTTGTAAAGATGAAAAACTAAGATTCATAAAGGTTAGGAAACTTGTTCAAGGTCAACCAAATACTGTGCATCCGAACTGAAACTTGAATTTAGCCCCTTCTTGATTCCCCAGGTGGCTCTGGAGAGGGGTAAAATAGATTCTTGCTTTTAAGACATTGCAGCTTAGAGTTAATGAGAGTCATGATAGCAGATTAGTGTACTCACGTTCGGTCACTGTTGCTGAAGGCAGGAGGAAAAACAACCATCTTCATGAATTGATTCACAGAGATTAGTTTTTTGCACCCTGAGTATTCTTTTTATGTAATTACCACTATGTGACAGGCACCTGCTGGGCATTGGAGAAATGGCAGTAAATAAGCTGCCTATATGCAAGCTACCTTAAGTGTCCAGTCATAATACTAGTGGGGATTATTTCTAGGTCTTGTTGGTCTCTGGAAAGTCTCTGTTTGGCCTCTTCCAACCCACAATATTTGGTTTACAAGGACACTTTACCAAGAGAACCTTAATTTTCTCCTCAGCTTGACTAAATTTTAGGCAGTCTTCTTCCTGACTGTAGATCCCTGGCCTTCTATTTCTTAGAGTACTTACTTTCAAAAACTTGCAATTATAAATTCTTTCTCTGCTCTGTTGGCATCTAAATCTTATACAACCCAGAAAAATCTTTCTTAAAGATCCTGGGAGACATCCTTTTGAAATACAATTATCAAGAAAGATAGGGTTCCTTACTCCCAATGTCTGTGAAAGGGTCGGAGCCTAACTTTAAGTATCACCAGCAAATACAAATGGTCTAATCACTTGACTTCTCTTCAAGTCCTTCAGTACTTTTCCATAGCTCACTCCACTGTTTAAAATTTCTCCTGCTTTTTGTTTCAGCATGGTTGAGTTCAATATCTTGCTTCTTTTTTTTTTTTAAGATTTACTTATTTATTTATTCATGACAGACACACACACACACACACACAGAGAGAGAGAGAGAGAGAGAGAGAGAGAGAGAGAGAGGCAGAGACAGGGAGAGGGAGAAGCAGGCTCCATGCAGGGAGCCGGATGTGGGACTCCATTCCTGGTCTCCAGGATCACACCCTGGGCCGAAGGTGGCGCTAAACTGCTGAGCCACCGGGGCTGCTCCAATATCTTGCTTCTACTGCAATAGTTAAAGAAAGTCTTCCTTGCCTGATTAACCCATCTGGTGCAACTAGTCTTTGACACATGTGCTATAAGCATGGCGGAGTCCAGAAAACCAGGATATAACAGCAGTGATGAAGACACTCAGGAAGGAAAGAATTCCTGTCATATGAATGACTTGAAACAGAGGCCATAGAATCTTGTACACATTCCTACTAAAATGAATTTGTATTCCTGAAATAATATTATTTGAAACCATGGATTGCTAGACTTTCAAATGGACTCATATCAGTAAACCCACTGTCTTTGGTTTACCAATGAGGAAACAGGTCACATGCCCAAAGTCAGCCATATGGTCAGAGTTGTAACTGTAAAGCTGCTCTTCTGATACGCAGTTCAGCCCATTTAGGTCAGACCTGTGCTTTATATCTGATGTAGATACATTCAAGGATCTTCACCCTACTACTCACACAAGCACATCTTATATACCTAAGATATTATTACTACTCTGATCAAGAGCTTGATAATAATTGAAGGGGGTAACTATCTAAATTGTTATAATCTGTTTCTTGTAACACAAATATTTGAGCTAATGTCTAGGACTTAATAGGAAATATAATATCATATACAGCCTCATTGTTTGAATTAAGACCTACCAGTCAATGCCATATATGGTTTTAATTTTAAAACATCCAATTTTGCTTCAAGCTGTTAGGAAAATTAAAATGCATTATTTTTAGGCTTTACAGCATTTTCAAGTAGTTTGTTGTCATGAGATGAATACTGCAATCTATCAGTTTTTTTATTCATGATGCTATTTAAATAAATATCAGGTTTTTGTATGTGCTGTTCAACTTCTCATTATCATGCAACAAAGCCTTTCCAAACTGCCTGAGGTTAGTGCCTTTGTTAGAACCCACGAGATTGGAAAACATAGCTAGAGTCATGAGAAAGTTAACTGACCTATATTTGCAAAAAATATATAATTAAAAAAAATTAACATCAAGGTCACATCACCAGATTTAGCCATTATCCGACTTGAATCACTAAAGATTAAAGCTCATAATGATTAATTCATAGCAATATAATGTACCTCTCTGTGTGGTCATCTGCATTTAACACCTGGATCAAAAAATTTGGCTTGAGAAATGTCCTGGGTCAAAGAAAATGTTTGAGGTTGCCTGGATTTAAGAGTAGTTTAAAGAGAGCACAAATGAAACTCATAAATTATCCCTTATTTTTACCATAAAAAAGAGTCAAATGGAATGACTATAATATAAAGCTAAGCATAAGCTGGTCTGCTCCTGAGTTGAAAGGTTTATGACTCATTTAAAAGTGCCTATTGGTGATGACTAGAGCTTAGTGGGAAGGACATTTTGATTATCAGTTTCAAAGTGTCAGTTCATCTACTTAGTGCTGTAAATGGAAAGAAAATGCCATGTGGCAGCTGTGCCCTGTGCATAACAAATGGTTAAGTACTTACTCTATCACTTGGCCTAATAACACTTTGCACCAGGAAACACAAAAAGATCAAAACATTTAACTTGCTAAGGGGCTACATCACATGGTAACTGACCAGTCACATTTGACCTCCTCTCCTTAGTGAGAGCTCTGGCACAGGCCACTAGCAACCCTCAAGTACTTCCCTTAGGTTTTTGTTGAATTCTCTCTAGAGAAGTCTAGTAAGAAATACAGACTTCAACTGATACAAAACAATTTATATTTTTATTTACCACATTTTAGTGAGACTATTGATCTGCTGTACTGCAGAAATACCACTGGGTTGGATCATAAGGATCTACTCTAGGCCCTGTGTGGGCGTCACAGATAATGTGGTCCAGGGACTCTATTATCTTCCTAAAATCTGAAAATTTCTGCATTCCAAAACCCAACGGGTCCCAGAGTTTTCTTTTGGGGAACTGCAGACTCTTGTCACTTACTGTCTACTGCCAACTCTGGCAGTTCTGGCGAATGTTTGTGTCCTGCTTCTGTAGATGGAGTTGTGGCTGGGGTTCTGGTTGCCTATCCAGGCCTTACGTTTGCCAGCCGCTCTTGCAGCAGATGTGATCCCATGCCTGGCTATGGCTGGTAGCATGTGAGCGTAAGTGAAGTGTCATTTCTGGGCCAAGCAGGTGGGGTTTCTTTTTCTATCTTCTGCTGGCTGCAAGCAGAGGTCTCCAAGGCTCAAGCTGAAGGCAGAACTGCAAGGTGGAAGAAATCCAAGTCTATAAATCATTTTGGGAAGGAAAGCTGCTCACTGCCCAGAAATACCAGCGTTGTGTTGTTAAATGAGTGACAAATAAATTTCCTTTGTGTAAGACCCTGGATTTTTATGGCTTATTTGTTATAGCAGCATTGATAAGTATATATTCTATCATGTGATTATGTGTTATTTCCTAATTATGCAAAATATATGGTGACTATATATTCTCTGAGAAAGGCACTATGTGTTATCCCCCTGCATCTAGTCAATTGTACCAGGAAGAAGAAGGCACAATAAAGAAGCTGCTTTTACATAATTGAAAGAATTATCTAGGCTTTGGAGACCAAAAAATCATATTAAAAAATTAAAGTCTCTTTTAACAGTCATGTAACTGAGCTTCCCACAATCTTTCTGAGCCATGGTTTTCCCACCTGTGAAACAGAGATAATGATATTCATGTGGAGAGCTGTTAGGAAAACATCTAGCATGTATCAGATGGCTTTGCACAAAGTTGTGCCCAACAAGTATTATGCTTAACATCGGTGCTCTACAATCCTTTTTGAAAAACAAAACAGTAGCCACTGGAAGCATATAGTGCTTTACAATTTGTAACATGTTTTCATTATTTTATCTCATTCTATTGACATGGCAACTTAGGAATGTCACTATGGTTAGAAGTATTCTTTTTACTATTAAAAATGAAGAGGCTCAGAAGTTCTTAAAACTCACACATGAGAATATCAGAGGTAGAAGCTAATTCTTCTGACATCTACTTCCATGTTCCTCCTCCCACAACAAAATCTTAAAATAGATAGGTTCTCTTTTTTCTCTTCTATTCTTGGGCAAGTATTTGAAGAAAGTACTTCTGTGTTGTTGCTTTGCTTGTATAAGACCAAGGATACTGCATAGACTAAGTTTAAATCTTAAGTAGATATTTATTTATGCACCTAGTCATAAGTTTGTTTGGTGAGCCTAAGATCTGTCTGTCATTTCTCTGGTTTATTAGAGCTGGTCTGCTGACATTGTGAAGATGCTATGATAATTATAATATCTTTGAGTGTTTACCATATACCAACCGCTCTCATAAATTTTTAGACACTCATTCACTTTATATCTACAGCAACCTATCAACTAGTTAATATAATTATCTCCATTTTGCAGATGAGAAAACTGAGGCACGGTGCAATGAAGTAACCTTCTCAAGGTCACATGGCTATGACAACAGAACCAGTATTTAGTTAGCACCTCTAGAGTCTACACCCTTGAGCACATGATATCACATCTCTCAAAATATGTCAATATATATTTAATTGACAGCAAGATTTTGTTCTACAGAATTAAGAGAATAGAATTTATAACTTGATACCATATTTAGTGTCAAGGGTAGAATTCTTAAAGTGTTGGAAACCTTTATTTTTGATCTTGAAAATTGCAATTTAACTTTATCTTTGGATATATTTTATGAGAAAGGTCTCAATGAATTTGGAGACTTATGTTCAATAGCAAGTCCGAATAGGAGGCAGGATATTTAAATGGGGAGTGGGAAAGGAAAGAAAGGGAGGAGAAGCCCATATTCAGAGGTTAAGAGATACAGAGCTAAGAGTTACAAAGGGAAGAGAAAGGGTGAAAAATTACTGAGTGACTCCAGATGCCAAAGAATCAGCAGAAGAAATGGATGGCATATGGAACTAACCACCGAGGGCAGCTGATTACACCCTTCCCAGATCCTGTCTCGTGGATGGATGGGACCTGGGAAACCAAACAGGTATAGGCAGGGAAAAAAGCTGCCTTAAAGAACAGCTATTATTTCATAACTAAAACTTGAGCATTAGCTATTTCCATTGAGTCTTGATGGCTTGACTATTATCCCATCCCAGCTTCCCATGAAGATGTCCTCACAGGCAGTCCTCAAGGAAACCTCAACAAAATTACTAATGCTATAGTGCAAATATGTTTCTGCTTTTGAGATTTTCAGAGTTCTTTGAAACATTCGATCATCATATAATTCTAGCAAGTACTTCTTTCATGTTTTTAAAATTGACTACCATTTACTTAGCACTTTGTCTCTTTTCACGCATTAATATGTGAGGTATCATGGTAGATTAATTAAACGGCAAACTCTCAGAGCCAGACAGATATGGATTATAATCTTTGCTCATCCACTTCCTAGATTTGTGACCTTGAACATGTTACATAACCTCTCTAAATCTTACATCATTTGTAAGCTGGGGAATAATAAAAGTACCTACTTCATAAAACTGTGGTGATAGTTTAATGAAATAATGTTTGTAAATCACTCAACGCAGATCCTGGCCCATAATTAGTGCTCAATAAATACAGACTCTTATTAAACTGGTGGTACACTTTGTGATTTGATTTACCTTTCCAAAGTGAGCAATGTCACTCTCTTCTTGCTGGCAGGAATAAGCTCACCCATCTATCTCACGGTGCCACTTTGCCTTGGCCTGCGTGCCGTGACTGGAATGGGATGAGGGAAAGTTCACTGAATTGGCCTAGGGTCCAGTGCTAGGCACTGGATGCGTGGCACCTGGGAAGCCCCCCTGGTTGCCACTGAGGAAACACCCTCCTTACTGACACATACCCAAAAAAGGAACAGTAAAAAAAAAAAAAAATGGGTTGGGCCAAGGGCAAGTAAGTACAGTGACAGATGAGAGCCTGACTTTGCAATCCAATTTACCAAGTAGGGAAGGCCACTGTATATGTTCAAGTTCAAACAGCAATAACTAGTTGCCACAAACATCCCAAAGCCTGTGGGGTACAGAGAAGCAATGTGAATGAGAATCTTTTTACACAGAGTCCTGAATGAATTGAGTGTAGTTTCAGGGAGAAATAATGTGAAATCCTTTTAGGCTTTATTTTTTTTCCTTCCTTTAATTGTTAAGTAACTGAGTCCTCAGAGAGAGAATAATATCTCCACTTTTACTTTGTGGCCCGATGGTGGATATGAGACTAAGAAGTGATTGTTTGTTAAATATTTACGCTCTTGGGCTTCACGTGAGCTATTACAATCACTTCAAGCCCACAGGCTTCCATCAATTTTATGAATGTCATTAATCTTGTCACCTAACCATCTTGGCCTTCGGTTTTTGTTCTCCTCTACCTTGCTTGTCCCTGATGGTAAGGAGCAAGGAGTGTTCAAGCTCAGAAAGGGAGATGAGTCTCTTCCTTCCTCTGTCATCTGCACAACCCAGCTGTGAATGTACCATGTGCGTCAGTCTTGCTGTGAATTTTCACCACTACTTTTACCAAAGCATTGGGAATTAAGGCATTGTTCTGTCCTTTCACACAAATATGTTACCTTTAAAAAATTTTACAGTGATATCTCAGAGTGTCATTTGGCACCAAGAAGTCACTGAGATTGAAGAAAAAGATTCGTTGTGGGTCAGATAAAGAACAAATTTGAAGAGCAAAGGTTAGGGATGGGATCTTCAAGGGGGATATTAAGTAATTGTCCTCAAGTTCATAACCTTCAAACCTGAATGGTGAAAAGCTCAAATTTGGAGAGTCACAGCTGCTGGTTAATCTAGAAGCTGTGCTTCAGTTATTCCTTCATGTATCATGAGTTCGTTCATTCAATAAACATCTACTGAACTCCTACAATGTGCAGAGTAGAACACTTCATTTGGGCTATGAAGACAGACATGCTAGTTGCTGCTATAAAACTATAAAATGTGTACATATACTAGGTTATAAGCAGATACAATATAATCCAGACACAATATAAACATAAACAAAGAGCTTAAGGACACTTGGAAAAAGGAGCAATCGATTCTCTCTGGAAGCTCTGATAGCTTTGTGTCCAGAGACGGGAAAAGAGGGAAGGGCTTTGAAATGATGAGATGTGCTGGCATTCGGCTGCCCGGCAGGGGCCAGTGGCCAGTGGCAGCCTCACAGTCATCACTGGAACTACAAGCAGCTCTCCTTACAGGTGACCACACGTGCTCTTTTGCCTGGGGATGGCTCTGGTTTATACCGTGTGTACTGGTGTCATTATTAATCTGGCTCCTCTTCACTGTCCAGAGTGACTCTCTGCTTCCCTGACGCTCTTCTGCAACTTGGTAGTAAGTGATCCTGTCTGTCTTTTGCTCCCTCGTCCTAACTTTTCCTCCAGCCCACAAAGAGGAAAGGTGCTCAGAGCAGGACCCACACTCCCTAACCTCCAAGGTGAGGACTGTCAAGGGACAGAAGAGGAATGATCAGAGTGTAGGCCTGGGGCTGAGGAGATGGCTGTGAGAAAAGGCAGAGTAGAGTCTTCTTTGACTAGACTTCTGCCTAGAGTTTTCCATATGTATGATGCAGAATATTTATGTAATGTATTAAAAGATCATAAATAAAAAGTTTTCTGCTTATTTATGCTTAATAAATGCTATACTGGGGCACCTGTGTGGTTCAGTGGTTGAGCATCTGCCTTTGGCTCAGGGTGTGATTCCGGGGTCCCAGGATCGAGTCCCACATCGGGCTCCCTGCATGGAGCCTGCTTCTCCCTCTGCCTGGGTCTCTGCCTTTCTCTGTGTGTCTCTCATGAATAAATAAATAAAATCTTTTAAAAAATAAATGCTATATAAGCAAGCATAACATCATTTCTTTACTCAAGATTTCTTATGACCTTTTAGGTGTTCAGTGACCATGGGATCTCTGGACGGTGCTGTGTACAACATGCTGTGGACCGAGGGTGAGACATCCAGGGGTGGAGCATTCCATTTCAGGAAACTCTGCTGTAGGCCTTGAACTCCATATGTTGCTGACTTTAGAGAAGATGAAGTTTTGTTTAGTAATTCACTGGCCGTCCTTTCCCTACATTAGTGGACTTTCTAGTCAGTTGCCATATGTCTTCCTTGTTGCTTTATTTATTTGCTTTTCCAAATAGTTGGTGGATCTGCAAAATATTTGTATAAGGAATTCACCACGTCATTGTCACTTTTGAAACTTCTCATTTTCCACTTAAGGAAATGGAAGCCCAGAAACATGAAGTAAATAACCCCAATTAAAAATAGATTTATTATTTGTCATCATGCATTTCCCATAGGCTGTGGGCTTATCATCAATACAGGTACAGCAGAAAACTCCTCGGGTGGGGAGTACAGACAGCTGCACCTTCACACTCCACCATCCATTAATAGCTCCTATAACTTTGCAGAAACTCAGGTGCCGGGTTTCTTCTGTTTAAAGAGGGCATTGTGGGATTAACTGTGTTGTCTCGATTCCAAAATTCCATATTCCAATATTTAAGTTTTATCTTATTTCCAGTATTTAGAAGTTTCTGGAACAATAGAATTAAGCAATTTGACTTGGAGTAGGTGACCCATCAGAAGCAGAGATGGGATCCTGGAGACCCTATTTCCAATCAGTGTCTTACCCTACTAGCCCCTTTAGAAAGTTCTGTCTTCCTTTTTGCAGGTTTTAAAGTTTTTCAAGATTCAAAATAACTTATTAAAAGATTAAGCCTAATACCCCATACCAGCATTTCTTTTATACGCAGGCCTCAAAGTTCACTGGGGACTAAGACTTCCTAACATCTCAGTGACCCCCCCGCCTCCAGATATAAGAAACTCAGTTCGGAATATACGGTAAGCAGGTGTGATGTCCTTGGGAGCTGGAGACAGGGCTGAATGCATCCAGGACGGGCCTCTCTGCTGCAAAGCCCCCCCTCCGCCCCCCCAACAGCAAGTCCCAGGCTTTTTCTAATATTAATGAATTACTTTCAAAATTTACACGGATAAATAAATCACCCAGAGAATCACGAAAACACTGAAAACAGGAAAGTGGCAGCCTGACAAACCCAAGCCTTGCAAGGGCTTTGATTTATTTTGTCTCTGCGCCTGAGGGACCAACGAGGTAATTTCCCACGGAGAGGGTAATTATCCCAGGCTGGCCATCTCGGGAGGGGACCCCCTGGAGCTGCTGGCTGACCTTGGCACTTTTATCTTTTGCTTCTTCCTGCTGGAGAGAAATCCTATCCTGCACAGAGCTGCTCTCTTCGTCCCCCACACTTGCTTGGGGTCACCTTATGCGCTCCTTTCTCCCTAGCTGTCCCCTCACAGAAGCAGGTAGTGAAAAGTGCACCGGTTAAGCGAAACGTCAAATTCAAATGCTGTCTTTTGGTCCCAGCCAAGAGCTAAGTCTGCCTAGATCTTAGTGACCACGGCTTTGAAACCCTAAAATTGTCATGCGTCTGGTGCTTGGGGTGTAAGTGGCTAATAAAAAGTCAACTTGGATTAGTGAGAAGCAACTTTCTAGTAGAGCTGACACACAATCAAGCGCATCAGTAGAGGGGACACGATGTGATCTCCTCTTCCAGCTGAAGGGGCATTTCGGGGTGAGCCAAATGCTTTAGAGGAATTTCGGGATGTTCCGTCTCCCTAACACAATTTAATGCTTTTTGTAATTAGTTGGGGATGTGCCAGGCAGCTTTAGATTGCCTCATTTGCTTCTTGAACTTTTGATTTGGTTCTACTCACTCTTTCTTCGTGGTTCTATGTCACATTTGCAAAAATGGGACCATTAGCATATTTGCTGTTCAGCCACCTTTGCATTTCATTTAATGGGGAGTTTTGCCTCTCGCTTCAAGGGTCGCTCAGGGCTGCGGCATGAGGTCGCCCGGATTTGAACCCCAGTTCTTCCGCTTGCAGGCTGTGGGACTCTGAACAGTTAAATGATCTATCTGGGCCTTAGTGTCATTATCTGTAGAACAGGGATGATGATTGTATTTTACCGCCCAGGTGGCTGTGACAATGTCATGAAGTCTGACATATGTGAAGCTTATGCATGTGTGTGTGCGTATGTGTGTGCATCTGTGTGTGCGAGCATGCAATTCTTTTTCTGCCTTGAGTAGCTTTTCATTTTATGGATATACCCTAACTTATTCAATCATTCTGCAGCTGATGGTCATTTGAGTTACTTATTAATGTTTTTTCTTTACATTCTTTTATACCTGGTTCTGTGCACATTGGGCTCCTATTTGTTAAGACTCCTCTTCACACTTTCTCATCATCTTTCCCTACATATATTAAACTACATTCCTTTTCTTTTCATCTCCCCCACCCCATTATACTTTCTATCTTTAATTAAAATGGGAAAGGGTTTTCTATCTGACTACAAAGACAGAACTCAGTTCACCTATTTGTTCTTTTGAAAGCTCCAGTGTCTTGAAGGCTTCCTTTCTGGCATTGCCCAGTGAACTTGCTGCATTGTTTTCTTCTGGGCTTGATTACTTAGGTCATAAAGAAAGCAAAAGTGGACATCTTCTTATCAGTTTACTTTTACCTTCAAGCAATATCATTCTTCATCTATCACGTTAGCAGCTGACATTTTATGTTAAAGGTCAATCTGCTCCTGACTTCTGTAACTTTATTCCTACAACTCTTCCTGGACCACTTCTCTCTCCCTTGTGCAGTGGGAATAGGGTTAAGGGAGATAAATGAGACACATTCTTGCCCTCAGAGGAGCTAATGTAAGAGGAAAGACAGCAAATATGTTCTGACTTGTAGCAAGGCTGACATAAATACTATTTGATACTGAACAAAAGAAGTAAGCCTATGATTGCAGCAGAGTGTGAAGATCTCTATCACAAAAGGGTTGCAGAAAAGGAAGCCAGAGGGCAGAGAGGTCACTTATTTGCTCCTGGCCTCTGGTCTGTGAAGCAAAGGACCTACAGCTGGTGGTATGTTGGAAATGCCTTCTATTGAAGCGGAAATTTGTGCTTGAAATTCTTTTAAAAGATGAATAGGTAGAAATAAGGGTAGTACACAATCAATACTGAGAAAACCATTCAAAATTCAAATATGCTAAATACCCACCATTTACAAAAAAAAAAAGAAAATGTTTACCCAAACGTCTGTGTACTTTAAAAAAAAGTCACTGCCAGACTTAAAATGAAAAATAAAAGTATATTTAAAAGTCAAACTCCTTCTTGAATCATTTTTTAAACAAAAACAATTTCGATGATTTGGTCAGTAAAAATTTTTCAGTGCTCCTCCCCAGGAACTATCAAAATGTTATGTCTAGAAAGAATTGCTGAACTAAAACATAAATGGAAAAGTAGAAGAAAATGTTGATTTTCACTTCAAAATAATTCACCAAAATGCTTTAAGTTTTCCACAATCTTATGCACCAGTGAATAGTAAATTCTCAATTATTTTGAACCTCTCCAACAAAAAATTATCAATACATACTCTATTTCCTATTAATTTCTTGCTCTCTCTTTGCACCGCTCAAGGACAAAAGAGAATTCCAGTTCACAATATCAAAATAATCATCACTCTGGGAAAAAAAAAAAAAAAGCCTTAATGAATGTTTCTGTTGGCCTTCTACCAACTTGGGATAAAAGACAACCAGACACATATATCAACTTTATTATTATTTTCATCAAACTCTCAGATTTATAGCCCAATAACTATAAATGCACCTATAAACCAAAATTATGTATGTTTTTGTAGCAGAAACTATCAGTTGTTCCTTCTTCTTAGGTAACAAGATCCCAGCTTTGTACCTGAGGTCTCCTGAGGAAGAGGGTCAGAATAACCTAAGGAAGTCATGACAATTCCTTTTGTCCCAGCCTGGCTTGCCTCTGGGGTTCATTGGTGAATCAGTTCTGACCTATGATACTTGAAGAGAAGTATGTTTTGGGGGGTGTGGGGGGATTATCAGAAACACACTCCTTTTCTGCCTTGAATACGGCAGTTATCTTGAAACCAAGATGTGACATTCAAGATGGAAAGGCCTAGGGAATTCCAGAGCTGTGGGTCCTGGAAGTGTTGAGCTGCTGAAACCAACATTTAGCAACATCCTGCCTCCAGACTTCTTTTACTGAAGAAAAGTAACTTCCTATTTATTTCAGCCTCTAAAAAGTTGAATTTTCTGTAACTTTTCCGGACAGCATTCTTTATAGAGTTAGCAAGTTTGGTCTGAAATTATTTAATTTATATATCATGCACAATCATTACTTAATAATCTGTGCACTCAGGAGGCATTGATTCAATACCATTTATGTCTATCTAGTCATCCATTCATCTATTTATCATCTGTTAATTTATTTCTGAAACTGAGAAATTTCTACGATTTAACTTGCAGTGTTTATGAATGACGACTGACTTGTGCCTATCATGTCCTTCGGACTTCAGCTCAATCCTAATCCCTTTCAGAGAAGTATCACTTGACATCTCAAAAGCAGTAAGACCCTCTTTGGCACTTGTGACATTTGCTTTTTTACATGGATTTTTATTATTATTATTTTTTAATGCTAAATTTTAAGCTCTAGGAGAGCAGAGAACATGTCTGGTTTTGTTCATGTTTGCATACCCAATTCTGACCCAGGGCCTCAAAAACAAATGTCAGGCATATGGCATATATTTACTGAACCCCTAATGTGAGCCTAGTGTCTGTACCTCACAGAAAAAAAAATTAGACTTCCACCTCACTGCCCTTTTTCTCACCTCTTTCGTATACTTTCTTCCTTCCTTAATGATGATTCACTATAATCGAGGCCCACATGCTTTCCCAGAATCTTTTTTTGTGTAACTGTGAAGGGTTAGCCTATCAGCATCCTTTTTTTTCTGCCAGTGTCCAGTGTTGAGCCAAGTGTTTCAGAGAAAGGCATTTTGTTCTTTTTTTTTAATGTTAAATCATTTGCGATTACTCTAGATACCCTGTGTTTATAAATAACAGCAATGACAACAATAATAATAGTTAACATTTACTACTTACTAGGTGTCAGACATTGTAAGCATTTTCAATGTATGACTCATTTAATCACCAAAATAACTGTAGGAAATAGGTTGCTATAATTACCCTCAGGTAACCCATAAGAAAACTGAGACTTGTGGTTACTTCTACTGTCCTAGGTCACATACCCAGCTGTACCAGAGCTGGGTTTAAACCCATGAAGCCACATTCCTAACCATTACACCAGAGCGATTCTCAAAGTGGGGTCACTAGGCTAGCAACATCTGCATTACCTTAGAGCTTGCTAATAATGCAAATTATTGAACCTCATCCCAGACATGCTGAATGAAAAGTCCTGGGGGTGGGAGCCCAACAATTTGTGCTTTAACAAACTCACCAAATTATTTTCTTTTGCACACTAAAGTTTGAGACACAGTGCATTACATTATGCTGTTTTACCCAAGGTGATCAAAACTAGCAGAAATTTATGAAGGTGAACTCAAACAAAAAACAAAAACAAAAACACTAACGAACTCCTCAAACTCAAGGAAATAAATGCTGGAATTGCTTTGAGGTAAGGACTAGCTGCCTTCCAGCTTCTTTTAATCCAAGAGATGAATGAATGAATCCTTACTATGATACTTGTGAGGATAATTGTGTGTGTTGGATGTTGTAGAGAGTTAAAGCAATAGTATGGAGGATGTCTAGCTAGGTTAAAAAAAATATATATATATATTTGAAAATAAAGAAGAAATAGAAGGCTCTAAGCAAATCCTTAACTGTAGCTTACAGTTTCCAATCCTGTTATAAATCTAGGTCTGCTCTCCCTACCATTACCTGGATGGAATAAGGAAATTTAAGGTAATTGCATTATTAAATTAAAACAAAAAGCATAATAAAGTAACTGAGCTATGCCAAAAATGTATAATATACTCATTAGTTCAATGTACATGGGATTTGAATTTTTGCTCATTTGTATTATTTGTGCCATACCCAACCACTTCTTTTAGCTCAGATAATCAAATTTTGAATATATGTGTATGTGCAGTTGGGACTAATTGGTGTAATTAATGTATATGTAATGGCTTTAGCTGGCTAATGTCTGAAGGGAGCAGAAAAAATAAGCAAATTCATGAAGTAGGCTTTAGATTAGCATCTATACCCAAGATAATTTATTTTAGCAAGAAATTCAGCCTTCATTATGGTCTTTAGTTAAGAGAGATGTGGTTGGATTTCACAAGTGAACTTGCTTCACCCTAAGGAGTCCAGTTTAGCAAAGACATTTTACATAAACTATAAGCTGCCTGAAGCAGAAGCTTTCAGTTAAATGATACTCTGATAACATAAGCTAGAAATATAATTACAAAAGTAAACAACATTTCTGTTTTTCTTTCTCTGTGAAAATGTTGAGTTAACTTTCCATCTTCACTTCATTTTGCTTTTGTGTTAGCCTGATGTTCAAACTCAAGAAACATACATGAAACCTCTGGGTAATGCAAACTATAGCTCCACACCTGTTCTGAAGAACTTTGCGGTTCAGCATGGGGATGAAATGGTATTGGAAACAGATTGTAAAATCTTCATTTGCTCCTAAATTCTTTTATCATAGCCATGAACATGGTCAAGGAATTATTTCCAGATGGGTTAACTGGTAAACCAGTTGGAAAGTTTGTATGTCACAAAGATAAGGTCTTAAAAACTATACCTAAGGAACCAGATTTTTTAAAATTTTCACTTTTGAATTTTATTAATCAAAGTGTTTCCTTTTAAATCTGTAAAAGCATGTGCTAATATTATATTAATATTTAGGTTGCTCTAAGTTCTTATAAACAAGTGTTCTTACTAGCACCTGTTAATCTTTCTTTCTCTATATGAAACCATCAAATTTATATGAACATCAATCACCCTCAATAGGATCTGGGGGAAAACAATCACAGAGTAGAGGATGTGAGAACAACAATTAATATGCAGTATTAAATCTATCAGAAGGGTATGGAAAAGAACACTCAGTCATTGCACTGGATTTAATTTGCCGAGAGAAACAGCCTTCACACCTGAGTCACAGTAACAGCTCGGTTTTCTCTCAATTAAACCCAGGCTTGTCTGAAGCAATGAAGGCTTGGACGACAAGAGCAGGGCACATGCTAATGAAATCTCCTGCAGAACAAGGGCATTACCAGAAAGTGTTGCAAGGAGAAATCGCATAATCTGTATTTAAAATTTCTTATGAAGCAAGCATTTAAGACTTCGCTGTACGTCAGATATGCCACAAAAAACCAGCCATGAAAGTCAGAGACTATTAGAGGCTGCAGCCTGAGTGCAAGCCATTGTAAGATTATTGTGAAATATATATCTATATTTTAAAATGAAAACAGGAAAATTCTGTACGTTTTTAAGTTTACTGCAAACGTGGTTTCCTCTAGCAATTCTCAGCTTTGCTTTTTGCAGGCTTGTGTGGATAAACGGCCTCACTTAAAGGGCCATCCGATTGTTAGCTTGTGGTATTATGTACAGTCACCTAAAGCCAGAGCATTTAAAACCAGTTTATCCCATAACAATTAAAAAAAATAAGTACCTATTTACTGATGCTCTGTAGTACTTCCCACCAAACCAGGATTGCAGACACTAGACCCTCAGTTCACTTGTGATACATGACAGCTTTTAGAGAGATATAATTCTAGTCCCGGCCAAATTAGTTTAAAATAATGTTCTTTTATTACTTGCTCTTTTACTTAAGTGTCATTGCTTTGTGTGAAATATTTATTCCTGTCAATGGCACAAATTTATTGTGGATAAATTCATTATTCAGTAAATGCATATCGAGTATGTACTATATGCCAGGTGTTGGTTTATGAGTTGGGATATGAAATTACTCCAATCAAAAGTCTCTATTTTTAAGGACCTTGTAGTCCATCGGGTAGAAGAGATATGAATGAACCCAGAGTGGCAAATGCTGAAACAAAAGCATGTGATGGAGGCCACAGGAGAACAAAGAGCATTAAGAAAGAGAAAGATTTAACACCTCCTGGGGGGTATGCAAGGACACAGGAGCTATGTCTTGATGGAGGAAATAGAAATGATAGGGAGCGACCTCCAGGCAATTGGAAAATTTGTGCAAAGCAGACTTGTAGGCCATTGGAGTATGTATCAAGAACTCTTGATTTTACATTATGAAGTATAAGGTGTCTGCGTATGTGTGGTGTATGCATCAAGACGCTAGGGATAGTCAGTAGAAATGGAACTGAAAGACTATAATTAAGGTTTGGAAGATAAAAACACAAACCCATAGACTACATCAAAGAACTTGGGCTCGTTCTGTGGGTAATATGAACCTGCTGAAAATGTGTAAGCAGGAGAATAATGTGGTCCTATTGGCATTTTAGAAACCTGAGGGCAAAGTGGATGAAGAGACAGGTGAGGTTGAGGATCCTTTCAACATCGCTCTTGCTACAATGGGAGCATTGCTTCCCAATGAAAAGAAAACGTGTGGATGATAATCTTTAAATCTTTATACTCCATTGGGATTTTTAGAGTTGATGGAATCTGTAAGGAAATTTAAAACCATGATTTTTTAAAGACCGGAATATTCAGCCACTGAATTAATACCTTAGAAAAATTCTGTCCTTTATGCTGTCATGTATTTATTTTTAAATTTATTATGTAATTAAACTTTCATCAGATTTCCCTACCAGACGGTAAAGAAAGTGAGGTAAGCTCCATGTCTACCTTCTTCTCAGGGGTCAGCATAGCATCTGGCATTTATAGAAATATAGCGTACACTTCTAGAGATGACTGGAACTGACTAGAAGTTTTGGTCCTTAAACTTTTACTGAAATGTATTGTTAGGTCACCTTCAAGAAGAACAGAATTAAATTCATCTATATTTTTTGTCCTATATGGTTATCCTACAGTTCACACTGAGAATGGTTGGGAGGCTCTCTGCCTGGCTATCTTTTTAAAAAAATCTAGCAGCAAACTAGTATAGGTAAAAAACCATTCACTTCCTTGGAAGTGAGACCCATTGATCTCTCCAGTTCACTTTGAGGTTCTTCAAAGAGTAAACTCTTCATAGTCCTCACGCTGGGAGACAAAAGTGTCACTGATTTATGTGCTAAACAGCATTCCATCAGGCAGTGGGATATTTTAGGGCAGCCAGCCAGGAGTGAGAGAGCCAAGGAAAACTTGGAAACTCAAATTAGGGGCAGAGAAGAAATACACTGATCATGGGATGTTCCCAGAACTTGGTGGTCAAATAACTGGGGAACACTGCATTAGAAGTGAAAATGAGGCAACTAGTCATTTTTTCCTCTCCACGTACAAACCCACTCACTATGTGCACTTCACTGATAATCTATAATTTTTCCTAATTGTGTTTGCTTAAGTCCTCGATTAAGTCTTCCTTCACCTCCAATTAATACTATCAAAACTGTTTGAGATGAGTCTCCTCTGGCTAAATTCTCTCATTGCTGATCAAGAGGCCGTGATGTGTGATTTAGAAACATCTGCAGTGTGCCAAGTATTGTCCCCTTCAGAAGGAGATGTAGCATCCCTACTTCCAAGAGCCCCCTTGTACCGTTGTTGGGAAGCTAGACAAGCGTATCAGACATAGAGGGTATTAAACAAAGTGTATGAGAGAGGATGGCACACGCTGTCATCACAGGGCATCGGAAGGGCAAGAGCTGCCCCTCCATTGGGGTTGTGCATGGGCAAGGGTGAGTATGAGCAGGAATGAACCAGGAGGAAGATGAAGGGACGGGGCTTCATCCAGAGCAGTCAGTTGGGTTTGAAATACAAAGAGAAGGAGAAAGCATGACAGGTCCTAGAACCACAAGTTGAAAACTTAGGTACAACAGAAGTTAAATCTATTCCCTGTCTTTTCACCAACATTTATTTCTTCTTTTCCAGGTTACTAATTTTCAGCTGATTTGTTTCTGACCATTTTGCTTTTGATGCTGTCATCTGCAGCCCTCGTTCTCCTGCCTCTCTTCTCTTTGGCTGTTCCTCTTTCCCCCAGCATTTCCTTGCATGTAGGATAGAACCTATCATCTAAGAAATCTGCCTTTGGTCTTCTGTAGTTGTTGCTCTGCTATGCCTCTGCGGGGCATCTCATTTACTTCTGTGAGTCCAGGTTTCCAAATCTCTGTCACTAGATGTGAGCATGTCCAAGCTCAGGACCTCACCTGCCTCCTGGACGTATCCAACAAAGCGTTCTCCATGTTCTGCAGCTCTCACGGACATTTATCCTAACCCCCTCTGTCCAAAATAAAATTTGCTGTTTCCTGTCATTTCGGTTTGCATTGGCAACATCCTCATTTAAATAGCCTTTAATCTGGAATCCTTTTGCCATCCTCAAATCCTCTCTGTCTCACTTCTACTGTATCACCTCCTAAAATCTTTTTCAGATGATCCAGCCTAGTTTTCAATTACTAATAAGTTAGACTTTTATCTCCTTCCTGCTTGCATTTCTGTAATAGCTTTCTAAAATGAACTCTCTGACACCAGGGATTGTTCTTAGTGCTTCTGGAATTATCTCCTACCCCTGCCTCAAAACAGTAACACCAAGTTCAACAAGAAAATTGATCATGTTCCTCCTACAACATTAAGCAGAACTGTCTCACTGAATATTTCTTTACACTTTTCTTTCAGACACTTGATTACAGCAAAGAGAACCAGCATATTTGATGTTGATGTGGCCTTATGACACTTGGTAATCCTTTTTTTATTTTATTTTTTTAGAGACAGGGAGAGAGAGAGAGAGGAAGGATGAACAGACTCAGTGGCAAAACCTTCATAGGTAAAAATATCTAGCCAGAATTCAGCAAGATTATTTTGTTTTTATCATTATTTTAGGACTCCCCAAACCCAGATTCCTCTTCCCTTTCTGACCTAAGCCCTCCTTTCATTCTTTCAGTTTCAGGAAGATAAGCATAGAGAAGAGACATACACCAGTTAAAAGATTTTTCTTTGTATTTAACCCCCTTTTTTTCTCTCTCCCAGACAATGCTGACCAACATGGTGACACCACTGCACTTTAGTTCTCTGATCAAAGGTGGGATGACTTCAATCTTCTGCAGGGCCTCTGAACTAGAGTGGGGTGGATCTTCAATCTGCAGCCCTACTAAATGGGCATGATGGGGCGAGGGCAGCCCAAGAGTCTTTATTAACCCCCTGGAGATGGAATGCACAGCTTGGGTGACCTGCCAGCCCGTGGCTCTGGTTTCATTTTAGCAGAGTTGTGGCGTCAGCTAGTGTTTTCACTGGGAGCAAGTTACCTTCTATTCACTATTATAAATATTAAAAACCAAGAAAGTATAATTTATGATTATGAAAGTTTCGCAGAGGATATTTTTTTCCCAAATAGTACACGATTTCTTTCCTTGCTACTATCTATATCATCTACATCTATATCTATATATTTGTCTTTGTAAAAGGAGGCATAAATCTTGGTGTAACCTGCTTAATGGTCACAGTGTGTTACCATTTATTCCCTCCTCTTAAGAAATAAAACAGTTTCTATTTGCAACAGGTTTCAGAAATCTTCAGGCCATCAGAATCAGGATTCACATCGATACCTTCTACTTTACTGGGTGATACTCACTTTCCATTTTTGACCAGGATGTCAATCTTCCTTATATAGAATTATTAATTTAAAACAATGATATTGGAATACAAATTTAAGTAATACTATGGGTGGCACATGAATTTTAACACAAATCTTCAAGATGATAGATGAAATATCCAAAATTCAGAAAACACTGCCTTAGGGGGAAAAGTAAAGCCTTAGTAGCTAGCGTCCTTCATTTGAATTCCAGTTTCATTTCTTAAGTAGGACCTGCGTCTCTCCACACTGATGTTTGGCGTACTAGCACTTGCCCACTGGGCTGATTGGGCTGAAGTGAAGCCAGGAAATATTTTTCCCAGAATTTCTCTCCCTGAATGGATCCAGGATACTTTGCCAAGGAAAAATACTAATATAAGAATTGGAAGGCATAAGGGAAGGAGAAGTCATTATTCTTCAAGCACAGGTGCAGCCAGACATTGAGCTTCAATGAGTGAGACTTCTCTCCCACGCTTGTGAGAACTCCCCCACCTCCGTCTAATGCTGGTGGGTTTCTTGACCTTTGATCCCAGGTCTTCCTTTGGTTGTCTAAGCCTATGATTCCTCTATTAGACATTTCATCCCTGATATACATCAAGCGACTTTTGCTTTTTAGACTGACACCTAACTGACCTACTTGGTACACTTTTTCTCTTACAATGCTCTCTACCTTTCAGAAAACTTTTCTTCTCTTTCTCTTTGAATTAAAGATTTCCGTCAGGATGCCTGGGTGGCTCAGCAGTTGAGCACCTGCCTTTGGCCCAGGGCGAGATCCTGGGGTCCTCTGGGATCAAGTTCCACATCGGGCTCCCTGCGTGGAGCCTGCTTCTCTCTCTGCCTGTGTTTCTGCCTCTCTCTCTGTCTCTCATGAATAAATAAATAAAATCTTTAATAAAAATATAGCAAAATAAAGACTTCCTTTCTTCTTCCTCATGTCCTGCTTTTCTACTTCTCTTCCTTTCTTTCTTTTTCCTTTCTCTCTTCTATCTCTCCGTGTCTTTAAGTCTCTCTATCCTTTTTCTCTGTATTTCTGCCTCTGTTTTTCTTGCTTCCTTTTTCCTTCCTTCTTTCCTTCTCTTCCTTCTTTCCTTCCATTCCTCTTTCCAGCTTCCTCTTCAAATACTTTTTCAGCTGCTACCTTCTTTCTGCATATCTATTATTGTGTAACAAATCTCCTCGAGTCAACACTATAAAACAATGGCTATTTCATCTTATGCATGGATTTTATAGGGCAGGAATTTGGACAGGACACAGAGGGATTTTTTTGTCTCTTACCACTATTAGTAGAGCCTCATATGGGAAGACTCAAATATCTAAACAGTTGAAAACTTTCTTACTCAAATGTCTGGTATCAGCTGGGCCCTCTCCAGGTATCTTAAATTTTCTTACATCATGTGGTGGGTTTTGAGAAAGAACATCCCAAGAATGAGTCAAGAGGCTGAATATTCCAAGAGAACTAGGAGGAAGCTTGCATTTTTTTATTACTTAGCTTCAGAACTCATATAATATCACTTTTTCTGTACTTTCTTGGTTAAGCAGACACAAGTCTGTGTAGATTTAAGATGTGGGGACAATGGACCCATTTCTTGATGAAGAGGAATCAAAGACTTATGGAGCCATATTTTAAAACTGTTCTACATATATACCAAGTCCCAGTGATATGCTATGCTTAAAAAAAGATGAATGATAGTCTGTATCTTTGTTTCCTCAGGGTGCTTCATTTATTACCATTCAACAAAAACTTTGTTAACATTTTGAACATGTTCAGCTATTACTGAAACCAGTAATTTATAAAATTAAGCTGGGTGAATGGCAGTAGTGCAGAGTAATGCCATCATTGGACACTGTGAACACAAGATTGAAGAATTAGCAGCCACTTCAGATGTAAAACCAGGTGCAGAGTTGACTCTGGATGCTGCAGTCAGGAAAAATGCAGCCATTTCCCCTGTATGTTCCTGGAGGGACGAGCCTTGGCTACTCAGGGAGTGCCTTCTCTATGCTGTATCTTGTCCCTTATCTTCCTGATGGTGATACTGGGCTCCACCTCCAGGGCGATAGTCTTTATGGTCTGGACTATTGACTAAGTGCATTAATATGTTACAATAATCATTTTTTTTTGTGTAGTTGTACATCCATGTAGATTTTTCTTATAGCATGCATCTTATTATATATTACATTGTTGTTTTTATATCTAGCATATTTTTCTTATTAGTACTTTCAGGGAATTTAAGTGAATTTTGTACATTTAATAGTAGCTTTTACAGTGTCATGTGCCTAGTATGATTTTCACAGACATTAATTGAATTGGATTTTCTCTGCATATAATAAGAATTTTCAATGTTTAATGTTTCATGGAAATGGCTCTAAATGGTTCATAAAATGTTGATCAGTATCAAATTTTTCAGTTATAGTTAGTGACTCTCGTAGAAATTGTGCAGTTTATTGCAAATCCATTTCTTCAACAAGACATAGTGAGCCCTGTGTAAGACCATGCTAGCCACAGGGATAAACTAAAACCTTGGCAGACATAGACCCTGCCTTCCCAGAGCATGTGATGTGAAGGGAGGGACAGATAAGGAACCTGCAATTATCTTAAAATGCTAAATTGGTAAAGTTCAGGAATATTGGAAACAAAAGCAATGTGGCAAGTAGCTTGAACACAGAAAAAATTCCATGGGTAAATGGTATGAAACTGGGGTAGGAGGAATCAGTAGGATTCAAGGACTCAGATAGGACAAAGCATTCCCAACAGAATAAACAACTTTTATCCTGAGTCACACGGAGCCGGAAGGGCTCATATAACTTTTGAGTTCAGTAAGGAACTGGGAAATAGGAATGCGACATCAATAGACAAGGTTTAAGAGGGTAACACTAAATTTATAATATAAGCTAAGTTTGATTTTTCTTTTTAGGGAAATGGAAAATCCTTGATGGATTTTAAGCAGTGAACCAGCAGAATCAGAATCATGTTTAGGACCATAGAACAGGTAACGAGAAGCAACCTGCAGGAATAACTATTAAAAGGCCAAGAAGGGATGGTGACTTGATTTTTAGAAGCAATAATGAAGTTGGAGAAAGTTGAATTGGTCTAAAAAATATTCAGAATGTAAAATCAACAGAACCTGGTGATTGAATCTGTGGAGCAAGCAAGTAAATTAGAGAAAAGAATCAAGGAAGACCCCAACCGTTTTCTAATTTGAACAACTCAACATATGGCAGTATCATTCACTGATAATCAGTATCAGAAGAAGAAATTTTGAGGGGGAAGTGGTTCAATGGTAGATAAAACACTGGGACCCCAAAGTGGTCCACATCCTGCTTGCCAGAAAGGACTTTGCAGACGTGATTACATTCAGGACCTTAAGATAAAGATCGCCTGGGCAGTACAGTTAGGCCCTACGTAATCATAAGAAGAAAGAGGCATGGAAACTTGGAGTCTGAGAAGGAGATACAGAAGCAGAAGTTGGAGTGACGTGAGAAAAAGCTGAGGCTGGGAAAGGTGAGGAAATAAATTTTCTCCCACAATCCCAGAAAGAACACAGCTTTGCTGACATGTTGATTTTAGGACTTCTGACCTCCAGAATTGTAAAAGGATACATTTGTGTCATTTTAGGCTACTGCATTTGTGATCATTTATTAAAGAGCCTCAGAGACAGAGAAGTGACACAGCCATGAGTTTTAAGGTCTGTGGGACATTGGAGTCACAGGTCTGGTAAGCAATTGGACAGACATGTCTGAGGCTTAGGAGATAGGGTGGACCTGGGCACTGAGAATGGAGAAGCACCAACGTTGAGCTGGAAATGGGAGTAAGGTGCTTGAAAGAGAACACATGCATGGGAATGCGGGATCAAAAGGGAAGAGTTCCCCAAATAGAATCTAGGACAACCCTAACCTTTAAGAATGTATAACAACAAAGGAAACTGCTAAGTAGCCTGAAAAGTAGAAGGAGGCTAAGGAGAGTAAGGGTCAGGAAAAACTGAGGGAAGAAAATATTTTAACTATGGGGTATGGTCACTAGTGTCAGATACTACTAAGAGAAATTAACTTAAACAAGTTTAAGTAATATAAGTATTGAAAAGTGACAACTAGATGGGAAAGAACCACGAGGGGAGAAGCTGTAGAAGAAAGAAAGAGAAAATGCCCAAATTCCAAGTCCCTTAGAGGAGAGAAGCATGCTGTACCTATGGGGAGATGGAGAGGCCGTGACTACCCTAGGCAGGAGGAGAGGTGCCTTTCTCCAGGATGGAAGAAGATGTGCAGATAGTAGCAAAGTGGGATGCAGAACAATGCCCTAGAAATGGTAGAAAAATCATTCCTTTATCTGCTCTGATTTGTTTGGTACTGGTAATGATGGCTCCCGATTGTATCAAGTTTGGTACCTGTAATAATGAGTAAGTGATTTATGGTGTTTTCTAACTTACATATTCAAGAAAAAAACATGCTAATTTGAACAAAAATTGACAAGATAGGCAGAAGTCTCCAAAAAAATAGGACAGTTTAAATTACTTAAATGGATTTGAGATGAGGTTAACAGTGCCATAAAAATTTATAATCCAGAAAACCAAACCAAACCAAAATAAAACAAAACCAGTGTTATGCTACTTGTAATGGAAAAAATGACTTAAACAAGGACATAACTCTGGTGGGCTAGTCAGTGATGAAAGGTTTAGTTCAAAACCAATGAGAAAAGTTAAGGCGATGTTCGAAACAATTGAGAGTATTCAATTTAATCAAAACCTTTCCCAATATATCTTAATTTCCTACTATCTGCCAATAACTGCCAAATAAGGAAGTGTAAAATATTAGGAAAGAGAGGATATGAGTGCTATAGTATTTATTATTTAGCTCCCACTAAAATTGTGATTGACTGTATAACAACATCCTCACCACATCCTTATCTTGGTAATGCAAATTTTAAGACTTGGTTTAAATGATGCAATGTTTTATTTATTGAGCTATAAACCAAAAGGAATTATGCTACAAAAACAGAAAGACACACACACACACACACATGCACACTAGCTTAAATTACCTTAAGGACGGTCAGGTAGTCAAATGGCTGCAACAGATGCAATTTTATTTATGTGCAGCAAGCTAAGAAAGCATGTGTATGTATGAAAGTGTACGGATGTATCTAGATAGATCAATAGACAGAGATATAAATATGAAGGTATGTGCATGACCTATATGGTGTACATTGGTATAATCAGAGTTTCTCTTATAAAACTAACCTTTTCTAAATATTTTATTTGATCAATCCATCCACATATATAAGTATTACATAAAAGAGAGACCAACCTGTGAAATATACTGTCAAGCATCAGAGATTAAATTGGTTTGTTCTGTAATTCTGGTAAAGTGCACACAGGAGAAATGATATGGAAGTGTTCAGGGAGGTGAATGATAATGGGAGGGTCCTGGCAGTTTGCTCTGGAAAGCAGTGAAGCAAAGCTAAAGGGAAGATTCAGATGCTCTCTAGCATAAAAAAATAAAAGAAAGTAATCAAAAGTTGAATTTTTTCCCCTGGCAAAATAGGCAGTTTCACTGAATCTTTCCTGAAATAATTATAAGTTGGAAATAGATGAACTTGAATCATGATAATCAATGGAAGGGAATTAAAAGTGTCATCCTGATGACCAACAAAGATGAGAAGATACAATGCATGAATTTAGCTACTTTTAGAGACTGGATGAAAGCTCATGATCTGAATAAAACAACAACAACAACAACAACAACAACAACAACGAATTACCTTAAAATGAGAACTTGTTATATTTCCTGGTATAAATATGCATTCTATACAAATATAAACACATTTCTTTTTTTTTTTTTAAAGATTTTATTTATTTATCCATGAGGGACAGAGAGAGATGCAGAGAAACAGGCAGAAGGAGAAGCAGACTCCCTGTGGGGAGCCTGATGTGAAACTCGATTCCAGGACCCTGGGATCATGACCTGAGCCAAAGGCAGACACTCAACCACTGAGCCACGCAGGCGCCCCTATGAAGACATTTCTATAAAAGTTGATAATGTCTTTTAGTTCTTCAGTGGTGTTGTAAATACAACAGAGCCCTTATCCTTATGGTTAATATTGTATAATCAGAACACTTGAAAAGGAATTTTATTCTTGATTTACAAATTCTCCCCACACAAAGCATTCAAATAAAATAAACTTGATTATGCAGGCAATCTTGGAATTCTATTGAGGAAATGACATGAGAAATTTATTTTGTCAATTTTTATGGAGTGACTTTCCTGACAATTTCTCCTAAGATTTTAAAACTGTTAAAGAACAAAAGTTCTTGTCAGCTTTAACTGACTATCCCACCAATGGCTGTTTGCACAGGAAGAAGAAATGAGTGAGAGGGAAATTGTTAGGAGTGCTATCCTTATAATCAAATGTGACTTTGAAAAAAAGACTCAGAAAGTAACCCTTATCCTTGGGAAATAATGACCACTTTACCTGAGTGGGCTAATGCCTGGAAGGAAGCCTTTGGATAATGAGCTCTACTGGAGGAGTATCTGCTCGGCTCTTATCAAGGAGGCAGATGATGAGATAGGAGCCAAAACCTGGTTGAATATAAGTTCCGTACTCAAAACTAGGTCAGATATATTGTTTCCATTTAAAATAAGAAGGGGAGCTCAAGAACCAGAAATTTTCTGGGAGAATGCTTAGAAACATACAGCAAGTAGACGCATTCCTGATGAATCTTGCAGTACCTTTGAAGATGGCCTGCCTTGACCTGCATTAGCAATAGCCGCACAATGATGCACAGACATAGATGTTTTGGGGTTCACTCTTTCAAACCAATGTGATTATTGCTTTTACTTTTGAGGCTATAGTAATGGCTATGGTCCGAGAGATATAAGTACTATTACACATACTTGTGTCCTGGGTTAGCAAGTGTTAAACAATGAGAGGTATCTATTTATAATGAGAGGTATATATTTAAGAATGCTATTTGCTCTTATCTCACCTTTCCACTCCATGGTGTGGAATGGTTTGTTCTTAATTATTTGAATGCAAGCCTTGAAGGATCAGAATTCTTTCTTCTAAGTTTTTGTTTCCACACTAAATTCACCACATACTTTCCATTTAAATAATTTTTCATTTATTTGGGCTTAAAAATTATGAATGGTTTGCTTGGGTGTGAACAGTTATTACCCTGTAGACTAATTAGGACGGCCATCTTTCTCTTTCCTAAATGAGTTTAGAGAAAAGGAAGATCCATAGTGACAAATACAAATTTGAAGATAGTTCAAGTTAAAGTGAAAGGCATTATTGGAAACGATGTCACTGAAAGGAAGCATCGCTTAGAAATAGAATCTCATTTAAGTCTGTCTTTGTGGCTATGGCACTTGCATGCATTCTATAATGGCATCTCTTTTTATTTTCCTATAACATTCATTAAGATTTGTTTAAATAAAGCATTCTCTACTCTCTCAATTGTTATGAAGAACACATTCAATTGCTAATGCTTGCATTACCTCTTAGGATTCCATTGCTCAAGAGCAGAAAGTCTAACAGGGCTTGAAAAGTTTTGGGCATATATTGCTCTTTCTCAGTGTTTTGATGGCAGTATAGGTAGCATCCTATACAACATGAATTGCTGAAGATTGCAAATTTATTTTAAAACTGGAGTGAAAGAAACTAAGAGGACACATGGAAGAATTTTTTAATAAAAAATACGAACTTTTATGAGATCGATATGATTATGGACTAGTGATCATAATAATAGTAATAATAATATCCACATTGAGCATTTACATCAACAGAATGAGTTAAACAGGGATCCCTGGGTGGCGGAGCGGTTTGGCGCCTGCCTTTGACCCAGGGCACGATCCTGGAGACCCAGGATCGAATCCCACGTCGGGCTCCCGGTGCATGGAGCCTGTTTCTCCCTCTGCCTGTGTCTCTGCCTCTCTCTCTCTCTCTCTCTGTGACTATCATAAATAAATAAAAATTAAAAAAAAAAAAAGAATGAGTTAAACATTCACAAAAGAAATATATGAGAATGTAAGCCTGGATGGTTTCTTTGAACTGAAATTGGGCAAATGTGTTCTAACATCTTGCCTCAGTGTTGAAAGCAGCAGGGCCAACTACATGCTGGAGAAAAGTATTTCACTATTTTCCCACAGACAGCCTTCACCAGGGCACTATCAAAGCCAGACTCGATACTGTGTGGTCAGGCTTTAAAAGAACCATTGCAACATGACAAAAATTCTTTCATAAATGCCAAATGTACCATGGTTTAACCACTTACTAAGTGGCCTTCTGAAGTATAATGCAACATTAATCATATCAAACAGAGAAAAGAATTCCTAGCTAGACCTGTCCTTTTATGTGTCAATTGAAATACTTGGCTTGATTTAATTAGTCTCAGTTGCTTTTGATGGAAGGCTAGGGACATCGTGAGGAAGTTGCCTGGTACATTATTAATTCTCTGCATCTTTATTGTAGTGCCAACCCTATTTATCCCAATTCGAATTCTCCACATCCCCTTCCCTGGGAGTGACAGCTGTTATGGCTGCTGTGGCCATTTTTTTTTCTTTCCTGACTGAAAGGGCAAGCAGCAGCTGCCGATCTTTCCAATGCAGAGAAAAGGATCGGTCTGCAGAGGCACTCTAATAGCTGAGCGTGTCCCTCTCAGTGTGTCAAGTGTCTCTCCTTCAGGAAGTGATCAAGTTCTGATCACTCAAGAAGCTGGGACTTTGAGATTGTTCTTTGACTTGACAGCCTAAAATCCCTCTCTGCTTCCCTGGATGAGCCAGTAATGACCTGTTTCTAAAGTCAAAATATTGACTGTTGCTTACACATTCAATCACAGGTTGTCACATTTGAGCAACAGTGTTTTCCTCCCAGAATTCTGAGGATGCCCATGCCCACTGATGTTCTACTTTATTTCATTCCTGCATATATTCATGGTGTGTGTGTCTATACAAATTTAAAGAATGATCCCTTTCACGTAACCATGATGGATCAAGATACTACATGACACTCTCAGACCTAGAATAATAATTTTTCTTCCAGTTCCAATAAAAATCAGTGATTTTCTTATGTAAGTGAAGTTTTCATGCTTCTCACATTTTTTATTTTATTGACTTCCAGCTCCAGATTTCTCTTTTATTGAGGAACCCTCCCCATCAATTGCAAGCTGTCAACCAGGTTTACAAAATATTGCCTCCCTTCCATCACTAAGTCCCATTCAATTAAATATATCATACAGAAACCTCAGAACTAGGAAGAACAACCATGGAAAAATAACACAGAGACAGATTTTTTTTTTGACCCACCTTAAGGGTTAATCCAAACGAGCTAGATTAAAATGACTGCTGCTGAGACATGTCTTTTCAAAAATAATCTCTCCAACTGGAAGAATATAATTCACACTTTTGTCAGAATTGCACTTAAATATTTATTTTGTCAAAATGTATGATTCAAAGTTTGGTAGTGCTTTCTTAAAATATGTTTTATCATTATTTCCAAACATTCTGAAGTGGCACTCATTGAGTTTATTTACATAATTCCTTACACCATAAATTATTGTGGAAGTCTTTTGAATCCTCATATGAAAGCTGAGTGAACCAAGCCCCATATGATTCAAATAACTTGTTCATGTGAGGTGCAGAGGTGGAATTTTTATCCAGAGTTTTGACTAAGAATAATACTTTTTTTCCCATTATACTCTAGCGTCTTTGTTTGATCTTGTTTGGGCAGTATTTTTTGTGATGTTTCTTTAAATAATCATGAAGGGAAATTAGTTTCCAGAGTGGGTTTTATTGTGGCTCCAGGCTTATAATGTTTTGTATATTTTTTCCCAAAAATGTAAAGTTTGATTGCCCAGCTTTAAGATTTCCCCATTAAACATTTGGAGAAATAGGTTAAGTATCATACTGAGGAGTTTGACACCTATGCCACATGAGGAAAAATTATAAGGTTGGGATATTTTATTGATAGAATGAAAGACAAAGATACATGATTTTTGTTACAAATATTTGAAGAGGCATAATTTATAAGCCAGGTGTATTTTGTTTCTCTCAAAGGAAAAACAGGACTATTGTCCTGGAGAAACCATAAGAAATGGATCTACATGCAAATATTTATGATAAATGATAGGTGGGTAGAAATCGATAATTTTGCTACTAAATGGAAAGATAGATAGTTAGATAAATAGGTATTACAGGAAATTTTCAAGCAGGAGACTCATAGAGGGATTTTACCACTTTTTCTTTTTTTCTTTTTTTTTCAAAGGCAAATCACCCACATCTGAGTTCATTAGAGTGAAGAATTAAAATACTTCTTCAGGGAAGGGGAGCAACTATTGGTGAACAATTTTGTTTATGAGAAATTCTAGCCATATTCATTAAAGAATCTTCTTTTTAAGCTTTTCTCATATTCCTTTTCTTTGGTTACCAATGTTACTGGCTTTTTCATATTAGTTTTCTTCACATGCTTTGAATTTTTGATTTTCAGATTCATCTAAGTTTTTGATTTGTTTTTCTCTGAGCTTATTGCTGGGAACTATAATAACCAAGCCATAATTATCAAGTTTTCTAGCTTTGCCTACAGGTGCTGCTAGAGACTATGGTCAAATGCCAGAAGCCACAAACTCCAGACAAGCCTCCATGACCCAGTTTTCAACCGGTTTGATCCAGTTCAGATTCTATGCAGACTCTCTGGATGATCTTGGGATCATTACCATCTAATTGTAATAGCAAAAACACATCTACCAGTGCCAGGACAGATTCTACTGTGAGCATTGAAGGGAAGAAAAGAGGTGTCACTCGGATTCAGTATGTGATGACCATTGCCAATAAGATGCTGATGTGACTATGTAAATATTTTATTATCTGGGGTGTATTCCTGGAAGTGAAGTTAATGAGCTCTAGGAAACACTATATTTAACTTGGTTTTCATTAAGTCTTATCAGATTTATTTCCAGAATATTTCTATCCACAGTGTGGGAAGCATATACCTGCCCTTATTATAACACTTGAAATTACCTTTTTTTTTTCTTTTTGCCAAGTTTAGTGGATGCAGACTTGTATCTCACATGTATTTTTATTTGTTTTCTCTGGAAAGCATTGAAATTGGCCTATTCCTTTTCTTTTTCCATGTTTATATTGGATTTTGATACATTTCTTGACATTTTTCTGGAGTCCCACTTATACTCCAAATGTCAATGTTTTTACTTTAGGACTTTGCAATTATCTTCTCCAACTATATATCTCATTTGTATCTAATATTGTCTTTCATTAGGCACAAAGTTTTATTTGGTGTAGTCAAATACATATATTTGACTGTATATTTTCTGTGTTTGTTTTTAGGATTTAATCTTAAAAAGTCCTTTTCTATCAGAAGGTCACAGAAGTATTCTGAAATTTCTTCTATCACCCATATTTTTTTTCATGCATTTTTTCCTCCTACATTTAAAGCTTTAATCCACCTGTATTCTATGTCTGTGAAGATGCCCTGTGTGTTTTTTTCTCCATAAAAACAAAATAAAACAATGTAAACTAAGCAACTTTCAATTTCCAATTTCTCGTTATAGTTCTGTCAGCTTTTCTCTTGATTTTTTTTGAAGCTATGTTGTTAGGTTTTGATCATTTTTATTTTACCATTACTTTGCATTATCTTGTGAGCACCTGTGCATATGTGTGTGTGTGTGTACATATGTATGTGTGTGTATGTGTATATATATTCTGTTTCTTTTCTGATATTGAATTGCTTACTTCACGTGTTTGGTTCATAACTGTGAGGTATACTGGCTTTTTAAACTTAAATTTCAACTTTAATACCATTTTAATTCTAGTCTATCACTTGTACTTAATGTGTAATAGGTTACTGGTATTATTCAGTGTGATAGTTTACTGCTTTTAATTGGTGAATTTAAAGTTTTAAATTTAGGGATCCCTGGGTGGCGCAGCGATTTGGTGCCTGCCTTTGGCCCAGGGCGCGATCCTGGAGACCCGGGATGGAATCCCACGTCGGGCTCCCGGTGCATGGAGCCTGCTTCTCCCTCTGCCTATGTCTCTGCCATTCTCTCTCTCTCTCTCTGTGTGACTATCATAAAAAAAAAAATTTAATTTAGTTTTATTATTGTCATATTAAGCCTTTTGCCATATATAAGTTTTCCCTTTTTTCCTTTCTTGCATATCTTTTGTTGGTTCTTTGTTGCCATGGAAGCTATGCATTCCAATTGTAGTGTTATATAGAATAAGTCTCATAAATATGTTATTATTTTTTGTTTTCAACTTCTTAAGCTTGACAATATTTAGATCTTTGCCCAAATAAGACTTATATATACCCTCATTCCTTTCTCATTTCCTCCAGGATACCCACCTTCCACTACTCCCTCTGTGTATCTATCATTTATAATTTTACATTGTTTGGATTTACGTTAGTGGTGTGGTTTGTGTTGATTTATAAAATAATGGTATATTTTATTAAATTACCACACACTCTTAGCAAATCTCTAGATTTGTTTATGTTTATCCCAGAGTGTTTTTAAAGATGGTCTGTGGGTGCCAAACCTTCTTAAGCTTTGTATTTTCAGATATGTGTATAGACTGATATATTCCAATGTCAATTTACCTAGATCTAATGTTCAAAGTTTCTTTCCTCTAAATACCTTTAAAAACCACTCCATTTTCTCTCTTTTGCACCTAGTCTTGCTCTTGAGGTGTTTGTTGCTATTTATTTGTTTTTCTTTTTAGCAATCTACTCAACTTAAAAATTTTCTCTTTGTCTTTAGTGTTCTTGCATTTTTTATGGTAATATGTCTAGACTCCATCCAGATTGTTGAACTCTCTTGGTATTCTAGTTTTTACCCTTCTCAATTAGCTAGTTATCTCACCTTAAAGGAATGCTAGCTACATTGCCTGGTAATGTATAATTAACTTGAAAAACTCCAACTCAAGTCCAAGCAGACACACCTTTTAGTAGATTTAGAATGTAGGAGTTAGACCTGGATGCAGTATAAGGTAGGGAGCATTTACTATATTCCATTTGTCTTTCCCAAGGCATTATATTCTTTAACAATTTTCTCTTAAGGTATAATTCTTCATCCCTAATTTTTGGAAAGAGTGGAAGATAGCACAGGAAATGTCGGGACTCGCTACTTTGATTTGATTACTTATCAGTTGTTCATCATTCCAGCTGTGCTTGTTATGCCTTAACTATGGTGCTACTGGGTTAGTGTCATAATTTTTTGACTCTTGTTGTGAATGAGGGAAGAGAAACAATGATCTACTCATGATAGTATGCAGTGGGGGCAAAACAGGACAACCTAAATGCTGTCCCACAATCCATTTTTCTTCTGGGGTATTAAGACCTTCTGTTCCAGAAGACTGTAGCACAACTCCATCTAACACACACAACACACACACACACACACCCCTTTTAATAGAACCTCTTAATAGTTCTCACAGTTTTAAATTTTGTTTTATCAATGTTACCAATTTCTACACCTTCAAGTTTGGGCCAGGTCAGAGTGAGGAAACAGGAGTTTATCATCTTTCCAAAGTCTAAAATTGTGCCACCTCAATCTGGCAAATTATATGTTGAGGATGTCCTTTGGGAGCCAAGTAGGTATTAGAGATTTTATAATGTGAATCTCATATTTTTCAATATAGATCCAATTTGCTTAAGCAAACCAAATGTATGAAAATTGTGATTTATGCATCAGTTAAATTAGTGAGTGATTATTTGTCTTGCAAAACAATTTGCCGTGAAATTCTTCTAAATAGCAAACTTCCCTAGTGCATTTGAATGTGATATGATTCATAAATTTCAGGTTATATCTAGTCCTTGGGAATACAGGTTTGAGAAAGCACTTTAGGGAGCTTAGATTTTTGCCTAATCAGACACAGAATAAATGAATGATTCATACCTTCATTCCTTTCTTTCTCTGTCCCTTTATTCTTTCATCCAGTTTGCCGTTCCTGTGGTTGAGCTAGGTGCAATGCTAGTGGGCCAGTCCAAACCTGCCCTTCCACCCTTGTATTGTGAGGCTCCTCCTGGAATTCTGCTCACCACATTTCTGCTCTGCCAGCTTAGAGCTGCCTCTGTGTTGGGCTAAGCTAATATGGGATTCCAGAGGGAGACTGGAGAGCTGAAGGAAAAAAAAAATCCAGGTAGCTATCAGCTCCTCTGAGGTCTGGACCCACAGGTCTCCATCCCCTATACTAAGCTTGGAGATGCTTCAGCCAAACATCTCTTCATCTTTAGAGATCTGAGTGTCAGCTGCTGTTTGAGTCATCAACCTCTTCCCCTTGGAAGATAGCTGCTTTTGCAGTTACTACCTCCCTAATATGATAATGTTTGCTTTCTACACTTTCAGTTCTTCAGTAACATGATTAAAATAGCCGGTGGCCTGTATTTTCTGACTGGAACTGGACAGATACAATATTCAACATGTTTTCCATTTTTAAAATATTTGCCACATCAGACTTTGTGCTGGTCACTGTTAATGATGGTCAAGTCCTCACGTCCTGTGCATTAAGGCTTTTAGGAAATATTAATTAATTATATGTTAATGAACTTTTATTGTTTCTTTTGCATTTGTATTTGTATAGTTTATTTTGTATTTTTATGTTTGTGGGGCTAGGCTATAGGAGACAATTAATATGATCACACAATGGAAATAGGATCCCTTGACATGCATATAATGATCTACAGATTTAAAAGTAACTGCATATACATTATGCTGTGTGAAATTTCAGGGCAGTAACTATCCCCATTTTATGGATAACACAGCTTGAGATTCAGAGATGTTTTCTACAGACTTTCTCTTTTGAACCTCAAGTCCTTGTTTGCTGCAAGAATTTTTTTAAAAAAATCTTTAAGCTTTTAAAATGCAAAAGCAACATAAGATTAAGTTCACATGTATTGTCAAACTCTAGAATTTTTCATTCTTCTACAACATGGGAAAATAGTGGCTATATATTTTAAAAAGTATATATGAACACGTTTGTGTCAAGATATTAAGATAATTTTGATGAGTCAATGTTTTGTGCATGTAATACAAAATGACTCAGGAAAATATGGCAAATTCCAGCTCTGAAAAAAAAACCAAAAAACAAAACAAACCAAAAACCAAAAACCAAAAAACCAAAACCATGGATCCCAGACTAGGGCAAGACCATAATCTATTTGTCTTCCATTGACGACCCATTCTCTTTAATTCAACTGTAATACTAGTATCTGGGGCTTCCTCATAATGCAAGAAGAATAAAACTTGACAGTCACTTGCAGCCCATAAAAACTTCTACTTTCTAGGCTCACACCCAAAAAGTAATTTTGGTTGTATGTGGGTGTGACAAAACCTCTTAAGTGTAAAAAAAAAAAATCAGAACTTTTCTCCAAAATTCTTTAGTGAAATTGATTCTCCAGGATGATGCAACAGATTTATATCTTTGGCTATCATTTTCCTCTAATATATTGCTGCACAGGTCTTGGTGGGACCCCAGATTAAAAATTATAGCCTTAAAACATTTTTCAAAATCAGGTCTCAGAAACATTACAAGAAGTCATATTGTTCATTTATTCCCAAAATTATTTCAAAGAGCTACTTTATAGTTTTAATAGGAATAAATGCAGTAGGAGTAAGGCTCAGGATGTTCCTAGCACTAGGTTTCCTTTTTAAGTAATTTTTTGATTGTGCAAGATTCTTCTTTTATGAACTAAACATCTCTAAATATACTGCAATGTTTTCTTTGTGTTTCTCTAGGTAGTGACTCAGGGTGTTTGGGCCAAATAGAGCATTAGAGCACTCAGAGGACATTTGAAACACTTTACCTTACTTGCTCTTTTGAAAGTAGCTTTTGAAATGACATTGACTAAATATGGAGGATTAAGAAGGAGAGAATGAGCCACTGTTAACCTTCCTTTGTCTCAGATTATATTCTTTAAGTGATCTCTTTTTTAAATTGGTCCAAGAGTCTCAATATTCTAAATAAAGCTGGTTTTTTACTTTCCCATCCTCCTTTGCTGTTTTGAATATATGTTCTACTCATTGTTTAAGCCAGAATCTGATTTCAAAGTAGGACATTGCTTTGACATAAATTACAGCATGCTAGAGTGCTTAATCTTCTCAGTCTGATTTTATTGCTGCCCTGTATAAATAACACATAATAATTCTGTTTTATTAATATAGTGATCCATCTTTATTGCCCTGTGCTTGTTAATGAAGATTGAAAATGAAGGTCCCTAACTATAAATTAGAAGCGTTTAAACAACTGACAAAAATTATTCAAGTTTTCAAGTATTAGATTAAGCTTTCTTTTATTGGATATATTTACACATAGAGTTCTGAATCCTCTTTGATGTTTTTCTTGTTTGGAGAAGATTATGTTCAGTCATATGCCTAGGTCTGCTTAAAAATAAGCTATTCATTTATTAGGCTAATTGATCAATTGGCACATATTAAATTCGGGGAAAGGGTGTAAGGTGAGCTCTGATGAGCTACTAGGATTCAATTAATCCTATTTCATGGGTCAAGAAAAGTTCAAACTGAACTACTGAGCCTGGAGAATAATCAAGAGTTTGGGTAGGCCTATTAAGGTCAGCAGTTAAGATAGAAAAATCAAGATTTGTGAAACATTTCCTCCTTCATTCATCTGTTACCTTTTACCTTCTTGTATGTACTTCACAGTGACAGTGCACTACTTACATTATGTCAAATTTTCTTTTACCTCATGTTTTTTGTATGTGCCCTTACCTTTGACTGCAATGTCAAATTTTCTTTTACCTCATGTTTTTTGTATGTGCCCTTACCTTTGACTGCAATATTCTCCAGTGGCCATCCTCTGCTAAGCACTACCTGTCCTGGGAGCCCATTACCTTAGCTTGCTTTCCGGGGCTCTTTCAAATCTCAGCTCACATGACCTTTCCTCTAGGCTTTCTATCCAGCTCCCAAGACTAAAATAGGTTCCCTTCCTTTGTCATCCTATAGTATCGTGTTCTTGCCCCTCTTACTATGCTCATCAGTAAGTTTGCTTGTATGTTACTTTACTTGCCTGAATTCTCCATTATAATGTAGGTTTCTTGAGGGCAGGGATGGATGGAATCTTATTCTGGGGTGCATTCCAGGTAGTTATCATGCTATCTTAAATATAATAGATATTGAGTACTTATTTTTTTTTATTTCACTGATATTAGCAGGTAGGAAAAATGTGCAATAAATCCAAAATGTGGAGCCCATAAGGCAGGACACAGTGGTGGTTTTATAGAGGTAACAGTGGTTAAAAATACAGATTCTAGAGCCAGATAGCCTGGGTTTGATTTTCAGCCCTGCTATATACTTAGTCTATGGCTTTGGGCAAGTTACATAACCTTCTGTGTCTTAGTTTCTTCATCTGTAACACAGGGAGAGTATAGGGATCGAACTCATACATTTTTATTATATTTTAAAGAGTTAGTGTGCATACAGAAGACTTACTAGAGCATAGTAAGTTTAAGGCTGGATTGCCAAGTGAGGAATTAGAAAGAGTTAGGGAGTCTGAGTGCAAGGTTTCCGACCACAGCATCCAAGGAGTGGGAGATTCTCCAGGGCCCTGACTATAGGCTCTGCTTCTCTTCTTCCTGACAAGTCTCGAATCCCAGGACATCTAGTTTCATTACTAACACCTACAGCAATATTCTTACAAGATTGTCCTCCAACTTTCAGAACCACCTGATTGGCTTGGTAAAAATATAGATGTCAAGCCCTCACTACAGAATCCGTGCAGAAAAGGCCTTGAGGACTTGTATGTAAACCCCATCCTGGATGATCATGATGCCTGAAGAGAGCTGCACTGAGGTTCACAGAGATGGGCGAGTGAGGTTTGAAGAAGACTCCCTGCTGATCCAGAAATGCTTTCAGTTGCCCTACAGCTCAATCATAATGTTTATAGCTTTAGTAAGACTTGTTTGCTTTATTCCTTGTGTTTTGATCTTTGCAAAAATAGAATATACAATCAATGTTCTCAGGGGCGCCTGGGTGGTTCAGTGGTTGAGCATCTGCCTTTGACTTGGGTCATGATCCAGGGTCCTGGGATCAAGTCCCACATCGGTCTCCCTACAGGAAGCCTGCTTCTCCCTCTGCCTGTGTCTCTGCCCCTCTCTCTCTGTGTCTCTCATGAATTGATAAATAAAATCTTAAAAAAAAAATAATCAACATCCTCAGGTACCTTATGGTATAGCTAATGAAGAGAAGAGTGCCAAACACATTAAACAGTTAGATAGAAATTACAAACCAAAGTTTGTAAAAAGTTACAAGCCAAAAATTACAAAGTAAAATTTTGATATTAAGTGCAGTGTAAAAGAGAAGGGCTAGGTAGGCTCAAGCAATCTGGAAAGATTTTGGAAAATGAAGTGGCCATGAAACATAAGTAGGAATTGGGTAGGCAGAGAGTGGTAGGGGGATATATAGAGAGCACTAAGACAGGGATAGGAATGTCTCTAAAGAAACAGAGATGGGCTTGAGGATGGAACATTCGCAGGGGCTCAAAGGGCCAAGACTTACATATTTTACATTAAGCAACAGAAAGCAGTCGGAATCAAGACACACAGCATTATGTCCAGTGACTCTCTGTAATCTTAAGAAAAAATGAGAATTCAGAATTTGATCAAATTATAGAGAATCATTGGGGGAAGTTTTCTTCAGGAATGGAAAAATGAAAACTGGAGTCTAGGCAGATTGTGTCACTTTAGTAACCCCCTCCCCCACCTGTAATATAAATATGATGTGCTTCCCTGGAGTGTGTCAAAACATGTTGGAGCAAGAGGCATTAGTAATTGTATAAAAATAATAACCTAAAGCAGCTCAAGGTACAGGCAGAGATAGTTGCTTGTGGATTGTGGCTCTGGTGACCACGCATGAGAGGAATGCTAGCCGGTGCTTTTGAGGGCTGTGTGTGCTTGTGCACCCCTAGTGGTGGCTCCCTCACTCTCTGTGCCCTCACTGGTAGCTTCCTCACCTTCTGTCATTCTTCCTTTATCTTGAATTGTAGCAGATGTTTGCAGCTGTTTATCTCTAACAACTTGTTTCCTGCTTATAGAATTTGGGGAGTACAACAACCTTCTTTCATTTCATCCAGTCTTTTCGGTCCCAGATGGAAGTGTTTCTGCTGGTATAACATTCTCAAAATCATCTGGGGCCTCCCTTGTAGGTCAAGGTGATCCAAGCATTAGACAAAAATGATCGTCCACAGACCCTTGGGTAACTCCAGCCCTATACTTGGCTTCTGCTGAGATGGATGATTGGATCCAAAAATCACATACCTAATCTCTTTAACAAAACAAACAAACAAAGCACCACAACAAAAAGGGACCCCTGGGTGGCTCAGTGGTTGAGCATCTGCCTTTGGCTCAGGTCCTGATCCTGGGGTCCTGGGATTGAGTCCTGTGGGGAGTGTGCTTCTCTGTCTGCTTATTTCTCTTCCTCTCTTTCTGTGTCTCTCATGAATAAATAAGTAAAATCTTAAAAAAAAAAAAAAAAGAAGTTACTCAGCTGCATCCTTAGTCTCCTGTCTAGAGCATGGTTTCTCAACAATAAGTTTCTTGATTTTATCATCCTTGGCAATCTGGGTAGACTGATAATCTCTGAAATCAGAAAGTGTTGGCCCCTTTTTGCTTGATAGTTCCTTCTTCAATGGACTTCTTGCTGCTTGCATTTTAATAAAATCATCAAGGAGAAAGGCCTTATCTTCCACACTTTACTTGGAAATATCCTCACTCAATATCCAAATGTATCGCTTACAAATCCTGCTTTCAACACAATTGTAGTATACAATTCAGTCAAGTCCTCTGCCCCTTTATGACACGTACCCCCTTTCCTACACTTGTTCGATAACATGTGCCTCATTTCTTTTTGAAACTTCACTTTGAACACCCATACTTTCACTAACAGTCTCATCAACAAGGTCTTGGCTTTTTCTATCATGTGCCTTAGAGTTCTTCCAGTCTCTACTCATTCCCCAATTCCAAAGCTACCTCCATCTTTTAAGGTATTTGTTACAGTAGCTCCCCACTTCCTTTCCTGTACCAACATCTAAACTAGTCAGGATTTTCTCTCTCTCTCTCTCTCTCTCTCTCTCTTTCTCTGTGTGTATATACATGAGAAAAATATAGACACCCCCCCCACACACACACACTTTTGAGGAAAAAGAAGAATTGTACTCTGTGTGTGTGGATGTATATAGGATTTATTTCAAGCAATTGGCTTACACCGTGTGGGGTTAGCAAGTCTGAAATTTGTAGATTCAAGCAGGCTGGAAACTCTAAGGCAGGAGGTGAAACTTCAGGCCCCAGATAAAATTTCTTCTTACTCAGGGAGACCTCAGTTTTGATCTTAAGGCCTTCAACTGATGGTATGACGCTTACCCATATTATGAAGGAAAATCTCCCTTACCTAAGATCAACTGATAGTAGATGCAACCACATATACAAAATACCTTCACAGCAACACCTAAATAGCATTTAATTGAATAACTGAGATCTATAATCTAGTCAAGTTGACACACAAAAATGAACCATCACAAACTCTGAATATGTTTTTCCAGCTGCCTGAATCTGTTCTCCTCCAGCTAACTCATGGTCACACTTCAGGTTGCAGCATAAATATCTTGTCACTTCTGGTGAAGAGCTTTCTCTGGGCTTCAGACCAAGTTCACTCTCTGTTAAATGTCCCTGACAGCACCCTGCATTTCTGCCCATCACACTCCTTTTTACTTAGTCAATATCTGAGCCATCTGCTGGATTGCAAGTTCCATGAAGTTCCATGAGTCTATCTTGTTCCCTGCATGGCTGACAATAAAGTCTGTTGAATGTGGGAATAAATAGATCACAGGTTAGGCTGGTCCAGATGGCACGTTCTCTCCATCCACAGCTCAAGCATTCAGGGCCAGCTCTTGCTATTTTAACAGGCCCCCAAAGAATAAAGAAAACCAGCTTCTTGCTCAATAATACTTGGCATTGAAGAACACTGCATCTAGGGATAAAATAAAATAATATTTATATTTTAATAGGTGATATTGAACAATCATTTCCTTTTCTATTTGGTATCTCCCTTACCTAGAGGTACAGAAAACCATTGGTGCAATGGATGGGAGGCTCTAGGACAACCATAGAGTTTTAGGATTTGACATTAAAAATGAAAAAAATAGGAAGTAATTGAAAGGATAGGCTTTCAAGTGGTCTTGACCAAATTACTTTCTTAACCCTCAGTATCTTTAAAATGTTAATTAAGACATTTTGGTAGAATTGGTCTATGGAAACTGAACCAGGGGTTCATATTTTTGAGGGGGGAATCATTTTAATTTTAAGTGAAGGAGGCAAAGCTGGATGCTTTTTCCAGCACTCAGGCTATTCAAGACAATGAGAGCCTTCAACATATGCCAATAGATATATGGAAGGGCAAGAATCCAGCAGGAAAGTGGAGACTCTGCTGTTGATGATGGAAAATAAAAGACTCTAATTGAATACTGTTTACTGAACATTTCATTTGGGCTAGGCTAAAATTACACACTATTATTTGATGTACAAAACATTGTAGTTCTTTCAGTTCCACTTAGAAAAAAATGGAGCAAATTAATTGGGATAGTTAGGTCTATGCTCTGTAAATCCCACTTGTAATCTTTATTTGTAAAACAAATATAGTAATACTTGCTCTACTGATAGTTAACGGGTTGTTGGGAGAAATCAGAATAAAAATGAGATAATATGTTTGAAACCACTTTGTTCCCCGTGAAGAAAACAAAAAGTATGATTATTTAAAGGCTTGCATCGACAGGCTTCAACAACTGAACAAATTTATACTTAAGAAAAAACCCAAATCAATCAAACTGGTTGTTATTTGGCATCCTGTAGACAAAACAATTGTTGATTTGACAGTCTTTCACATTTCAACTGGTTGTCATGCCATCATGTTGACTGACAAAGAAAAGTGATTCCCTCTTCTCTACAGTTTCCAGCTTCCATAAAACATTAAATAAAGAGACCTGAAAATAGAGAACAGTTTTAAAGTCTGTACTCAGGGCTTAGCCAGAGAAAAAAACTTTAGATCATGCCTTTGGTGCGTCCTGAATAAGCTGATATTGAATATGCCCCATGCTGTTTGTCTTTGGGAGATGTCCTAATTTAGACTCTGCTTTTGACCTTCTAGACAGATACAGACTAGAAATAGCCATGACACTGGACAAAAGATGAACAATGGTGGTTTCTTTTAGTTATCAAGAGTGATGCAATGTTATAATTTAAAATGCCTTTAAAACATTATGTATGTCAGCTTTTCCCAAGATCACATTTCAATTTATTGTAATCCAGGTTTCCTGAGGCCAAGTTAAATATCTCCCATCCCACTCTGCACCCTCAACTGTGCTGCCTTGTAAGATACATGGAAGTCATGTTGGCTTACATCTACTTTCCCTTTCATTTGAATCCTATGTTAAAAAAACAGCATTCAAGGTCTCCATAATTGTCAATTCTCATAACCTAACATGTATTTTGTCTAGATAAGCTTGCCTGAAGATGGCACACACCTCTCCACTTCTCAGCACACTGGATGACTCATGGCTTCAGTTTGCCTACGATGACATAGTTGGAGCTATGTTTCATCTACCACTATGTCCCCTGACAAGTCCTTAAAAAGACTCCTTATTACATTAAATAAGAAGATTGAAGGTAAGGTCTCCTATAGGCCTACTTAATGATGGGAAGGCTATCACTCCCCATTGCAAAGTCCATTTATCTGTAGCAGTTGTTCTGAGTATATGGATTACTTCACTGGCAAAAATGCCTATTTTCTTTTAACCCAACATTTCTGAAGGCAGTAAGCACATGAATCATTCTTTATCTTCTTTAACAGAGGGAAGCATGAGCCTAATTTAAACATTGTAGTAGTGGCCAGACCTACATAACTAAGCAAAACAAAACAAAATGAACCTTGACGTAGTCTTACGGTGATAGCTAATGGTTCTCTGAGTGTATTTGTGTGGAGAGAACAGCAAAACTGTTTACATTATAGAAATCTCAATGAAGACTAGAGATATAATTTCAGCTATTGGCCATATCATGAATGTGAGGAAATGATAGCTTACTGAAGCTCAAATCTGAAGTTGGAAAGTGGCTACCATGTTATCTGTTACATAGACAGTTGGCTATTTCTTCATATGCAAATCAATCCTGAGATTGACAGTCACTTCACTTCACTCTTTCATGAGGATGATGTGAAATACTGGACATAGATCATTAGCGCTTATAAAATGTTTTTATATACAAACTATAAATATTAATTGTTTTATAGTCAGTTTCAGTTTGTTTCACAGGTAGCGGCAGAGCTTGTGTTACAGTTCTCAGTGTTTTTCTTATTCTTCATCCATAATAAACTTATATTCCAGGCCCGTCACTGCAGAAAAAGCATGGGAAACATATTTAAACTATGATCTTAGGCAGAGACTCTACAGCAGAAAGAATGGCATCAGAGGAAGTGAAATTATAAACTGAAAACTCTAATGCTTAGCATTAAACAAAATATGGAAAATCCATGCTGCTATAGATTCATTAGTGAGAAAAAAAAGGGGGTGGGGAGAGAATACACCAAACTATCGCTTTGAAGTCCTAGATGGACCAAAGGGAAAGACAACTACAGAGGCAGGATTCTGAGAAACTGGAAGAAAAAAAGTCATTTGGGTCAACTTCAGAAAACAGCTGCAGATCTTGAGCTAGATTCTTCTCCTCTCTGAGCACCTCTTGTTTTGAGTGGTATTTGACCAAATGAACTGACAAATCAAATGTTTGGTGTGATGTGGCTGTGATGGAGACAAATGTCCATTGAAACACATAGGACCTAAAATGAAAGTAAGGGGCTACAGAATTAATGCAATATATCACCACTCTCCCATATGTCAGCTTTAAAGATTTGGTCTCTTAGAAACTTAAAGAAGTGAGAAGCTGGTGAATTAATCCAATGCATCATCACAGGGTCCCTCAGTATCTATCTGTAAATTTTGGCCTCGAAAGGTACAGGGGAGAGGCTTAGCAATGTTTGGGTATTTATGAACTGTACGAGTTTCCCTTCAGCTCACTCACTGGGAAGTCATCCACAAAAGATAAGAAAACGGGCTAAATAAAACAAAAACAAAACAAAACAAAACAAAAAAACGGGCTAAGTCAACAACAGCATTAAACAGGAATCATCTTTCTTCTTAAACTAAAAATAGGAAATGCCTCCATTCCCATACTATAAAAATAAATGCTAACCCAGTTATTTTCTACTATTCAATTCAGCTACCATACCCATATTGTGTTCTTGGGCTAATAATGAGAGGTTTATCCTTCCCCCCCGCCTTTTTTTAGAGGGTGGGAGGTGGCTCTACTTGTCAAAGGAAAGCCTCATGAGAGCAGAAAGTCTTATGTTTGTGTCTACTTTCCTTCTGATGAAGGTGCCATGTATGGATTTGGTTTCAATTTAGAACACAGTTTCTCATTAAATACTTTGTTCTTAATCAGTCAGCCAGCAGACCATAATAGCTATTTTTACAAAAGGGTTGACTCTTCTTTTGATTCACATTTATTTGAATTTCCCAATTCAAATAAGAGAGAAAAACATACTCAACTTTTCTCTAGCTGGAGACATTGACGGGATATGAGATGTTACATAGTCATGAGCAGTGGTCTGAATATTAAGTGAAAACCATAAAGCCTACAACATTTTGGCTTTAATAATAGATCATTAGTGCTTATAAAAGAGAGGATCTTTATGCTGGAGTTGAGAACGGCTCCTAAAAATGTGCTTATGATGTATATTTGTCCAGAAAGTGAGAAACCAAAGCTTCCTTTCTTCATATGAGTAATCCTAGAACCATCATTTGTTTTAATTTATACTGAAAATAAAGAAAATAAGCCAGGACTGCTGATGGAAAAGGCAACTATTTCTACTAATGCAGAAATACCATCCTGGCTTGACAGTTTTGCAAACATACATTTGGAAGAGAGGTTATTAGCCATTACTTTTAGTATTAGGATGACAGTGTAAATCCTCAGATATATATATCCCCAAACTCCTGAGTTGCCTGGCTTTGGGTGACGATGATGATATGCATTTCAGTGTCAAGGGGCAGTGGCAACTGTCACAAAAAACAGCAGGTGGCCATGCAGTTGCTGTATCTCCACTCTCACTTTTCACAGCTGTTTGAGTTGCAGTTGAACTGCAGCACAGAAGGAACACCCAGCTTACTATCATCTATTTAACAGTTTTGAAGGGCATATTGAGGTGAATTACTCTCCCTTGTCAAATGGTCTAATGGCTTCTGGAGTTCCTCTTCAAAGCGTGGGAGTTCAGTGGCCTGAGGGATTGAGTGGAAACCACATTGGTTTTAGTGGTAAGAGATGTTTGCCGAGAAAGGAAAGTGGGGAAGGATTCGTGTTGATTCCTGATCTAGACCTTCTAGTGCCATAAACGTTCTTATCACTCAGCTGGCAATTGAGGGGGAGGGGAACAAAACTATTTGATTTTCCTTGGGTTAACATAAGGTAAATGGTATTTTAACAAGAGCCATTTGGGAACAGATGAGATTATATAAATCCGTGAGAATTTTGGTTTGTTTTACTTTGCTTTAGGACAGCTGTCCAATTCCTACTTTAAATACTTAAGAACTTTGTCTCATGCCTCAGAATATCATGGTTTTAATTACCAAATCGGTACATGTTAGAAATTAGAACAGTTTTCCTTGCTTGTTAATTAATAACTTTTTATTGAGAAATAGGGATTCTATTATTGCCTTTAATACATATTTAGATTGATCAGAATATATTGGGAAATAAATTAATATCTAAGCTCCTAGTACTTGTAAAGCAATCTTTTTTTTTTCTTGTAAAGCAATCTTATATAGGTGCAATAGAAGTGCTGAATAAATAAGGGTTTTTGTTAATTTCAGTTTTTATTTGATAAAAGTACTAATATACTTTCCTTTTTAGCCTGTTTCAAATTTTATTGATTTTTTTTTTGTATATGTATGGTCTTTTTTAGAGTAATGAGCCACTGGTGTTCCTAATTCAGAAGCAGACATTTTTTTCAATGTGGTATTTGCTGCATCTCCTTCAATTTCTCTTGAGATTGGAACACTTCTTTTCCCTCTTGCAAAATATTTAGAGACCTAAAAGTATCTCTGAATCTTGCATCGAACTATAGGGTGGCCCATAGGTAACAGAAAGGAAATTATTTTAGGATTTCTGAGTTTGTTTCTTTTTTTTTTTTTTTGCCAAGAACCTACTGTTCCTTTGAAAATTGCTTCATAGTATTCTCTGTAAAGTGGACTAACATTTCCCTTCCTGTTGCAGTACTTTAACCATCTGAGTAGAGTGTAACAGACTGAAACAATCCAAAGGTTTTTATCAGAAACCTACTATGTGCCATCCTTTATAGGTGGATGAGTGTTACAACAGAAATGGAAGATTCTGTTTTATACCCAAGAATGCAATCAAAGGCTTACATTTAATGAAGTGTTGAGTCGAGTAGATTCAGACTAGACACTACAGGAGCTCAGAGCACAGAAAGACTGAAAATATCCAAGATCAGAATCATTTATCTGAAATCAGTAACCATAGTGCTTATTTACAACTTGCGAAAAGTCCAAATAATGCAGTCAAATTTGTGACATGAAAAAGCCAACCCAAGTACTCGGTGTTCACATGGAAATAGTAGACTAAATAGTAGGTTGTTCTGCTCCAGCTGTGATATTGAAAATGTCACTTTTACTTGTTCTGTATTATCGCCTCTGAATTCTTTTCGATGTAAAACCCAAAGGTCACCTGACACATCGTTGGGCAATTACTACTTCTTTCATTGTGCAAGCCAGTGGCTGATAAAGTACACATCATTACAGTTCAGGAACGCTCTATTCTTTCCCTCTTACACCTGGGCATCTCCTTGGTGATATGCATGGTTTGGAAGGGGTAGAGAAACAAAGTTAGTAGGAGTAATCACACAGTTGCCTGCTGTGAAGAAGAGTGAGCTTTATTTACCGCACAGCACTCTGATTTGGCTTTAAAAGAATTACATCAACTAAAAATTATACCTAATAGACTTGACAGAAACATAAGCTGGCGGTCAGGCCTGATTATATCAAACAGAAACACTTGGAACGTAACGTTGCCAAAGTATATCACTGACTCGGATTTATAGCAGGTGTCCACGGGACAGTATCCCTCAACAGATTCACGACCGCTTTTTAAATGCTACAATTTGAGCTAGAGATGTCCTGGGGCTCCTGGACAAGAAGTGTGCTGCTAATCAAGATCTATCCAAGTCTTCTGATCTAAGATAACGCAGAGCCTAGAAGAAAATCACTTGGTGAATGGATCTTCTCATTTCAACGTCTCCACAATGAATTTTGGAGGGATATTTCTGTTGTAGATATAAAGATCAAGTTAGAAAAAAAATTAAAATAATATCTTGAGCCAGAAAAACAGACTTTAGGAAAAAACTCACTAATAAGATATAATTAGTATATAGCATGATTGATATTGTTTGGATTAAATTTGCCTCTTTTCCCCTCAAATAATAGGTTTAAGGATGAATGTAATTGCTTTTAAAGAACTGTGTGTGTGTATGGCTAGAGCAGATGAGCCTTAGTTCTTTTTTTTTTTTTAAAGATTTTATTCATTTATTCATGAGAGACAGAGCGGGGTGGGGGTGGAGGGGGAGGACACAGGCAGAGGGAGAAGCAGGCTCCATGCAGGAAGCCTGCCATGGGACTTGATCCTGGGTCTCCAGGATCAGACCCTGGGCTGAAGGCGGCGCTAAACCGCTGAGCCACCCGGGCTGCCCCATGAGCCTTAGTTCTAATAGATCAATTGTAAAAAACAAAACAAAACAAAACAAAGAAACTTGTTTGCTTCTGTGTTTTTCTTTTTAGATTGCAAGTTTTACAAAGCCAAGGAATGTCACGTGTTTTCATCTATAGTACCAATATCTAGCACAATTCCTAGCCCAGAGTATAGGTCCAGGAAATATTGGGAGATGATGTTAAACAAAATTATTTTCAATTGTGGGTTTTCTCAACAAGAACATTAAGAAAAACAAACGAAAAAATGGGTGAAGGCCAGAAGTTTTTAAGGCTTTTAGTTTCTGAGCAAAACAGGCTTGCTATTCCCTGTTGGCACAGTCTCAGTTTTAATTAAACTAGGCATGTAAAATAAAGTAGCAGCATCATTGAGTTTATGTGGAAATTCTTTTGTTTTCTTTATACAGCAGTAAATAGGTTTTTAAGACCCATTTAGGCTTTATTTTGGATTAACCATTTGAGCTACTTCTTTCACCTTTACATATCATTTTGGATGTGTCATTTTGCTATGTGTCAAAAATTTCCAAAATTGAGGAATCAATAATAGTGAAAAGAAATTTGCAACCATTGAAGAAAACTCTTTCATAAGAACATGTAGCCAAGTACAGAAAGTTGATATTGTCAAAAATTTCCAAAATTGAGGAATCAATAATAGTGAAAAGAAATTTGCAACCATTGAAGAAAACTCTTTCATAAGAACATGTAGCCAAGTATAGAAAGTTGATATTATACAGGAGAAGGTGTGTTCAACATAATTATTCAAATAGATAGTTTATTAAATTTTTGCTGAATTTTCCACATTAATATTTCTGTAATATTTTAGTGCTATCTAACCTATAACATTAGAACATAATTATTAACACACAATTCAATTCAATGGCATCTCTAAATTGGTATTGTTAACTTTCATTTTCAGATTCCAATATATGGTATATAGAAACTTCCCAGATTTGATATGGAAACTCTAAAAGGTATAATACATATTTTGGGGAATTTGGATGTCTGTTTTCTATTTAAAGATTCTGCTGGTTAACCCAAGTATTAAATTTGTATTAAAAAGTGTTTGTGGGCAGCCCAGGTGGTTCAGCGGTTTAGCACCACCTTCTGCCCAAGGCGTGATCCTGAAGACCCAGGATCGAGTCCCACATCGGGCTCCCTGCATGGAGCCTACTTCTCCCTCTGCCTGTGTCTCCGCCTCTGTGTGTGTGTGTGTGTGTGTGTGTCTCTCATGAATAAATAAATAAAATATTTTTTTAAAAAAAGTGTTTGTTGCCCATGAAGGCAGTATTGCCTATCATGGGGGTGTATTATAAAGATTTTGTAGATGACAAACAGGGGTGGAGAAAATGTCTTGCTCAAGTTCACCCAAGTAGTAAACGGCAGACACAGGATTTGAACTCTGGCATCTGGCTTAGGGCCAGAATACATTTTACTTGCTAAAAAAAATTAAAACATTATTTAAATAGGGGGAATAAAAAAAGCAACCTCTGAAGTTCAGTTCTATGGTTGGCATCCCAACCCCAGTCTCCCTCTCCTTGATTCTCAGAGGTAATGACTTCTGTTCGGTACACTCTTCCAGACCTTTTGCTATGCATTTACATAAATACATACGCAGTTCTAGAGAATATATAGTATCCTATATTTTATAGTTTTAATATATAAATGATGTAATGTTGGTTTGTCATTTTGAAAGGACTTTTAATTTAACCTCATGTCTTAGAGACGCTTCCATGTTAACATATTTAGTTCTACACCTTCCCTCTGAAGTGCTACATGGGGTAACATAACATTATGGTCATCTCTTCTTTATTTTAACCTTTTTTTTTCTTAATAAACAGTACAATTATTTCTATGTAGGAGAGGAAAGATGAATGTATCAGGCAATGGCTTGACTTCTGTATTATCTCCACAACATTGGAGTATCACCACAAACTTATGAATCATAGATATATTTCAGGCTAGGAAGCTCTTCGTGGTTGTGGCAAAACTCTGGACAAGCTGTGAGAACTAGGCTTCTTGTTTTGAAGTCATATGTCTACGACTCTCTGAGTCTCAATGTTCTTATCTGGAATTGGGCATTGATGGCATCCCTTGTTCTGTCATGTCTATATCTCTACTTTTGTTTTCAAAAGTGTAAAGGACTTTTACAAATATTAGGTGAGAGTCTTATATCAATTCAACTCATCATGCATGTATTGAATATTTGCTATGAGATATATTCTGATGTAGGAATTGTAGAAAGTAAAATAAATGCTTTCTCTAGAGCATGTGATATACTAAAAGTAAAAGGCACAAATATAAAAAAATTCTGAAAAAGGAGTATGTGATGTGAATTACAGGAAAGAGATAAGGTTCAACTGGATTACAGGGGGAGAAGAGAGCAATACAACTAAAGAGGCTGTGAAATACTTCTTGAGAGAGATGAAATATATGGTAGAAATTTGAGAGACACATTAGTTTGAGTATAAGAGGAACCAAATGTTCCAAATTCCCTCTTATATAAATTGGACTTGAATGATTTGTTCAGGCTAGCGTTCTAGAGCTAGCGAATCTTACCGGCATGAGGCTCTTTCAAGAGCATGATCAGAGAATCTAAAAGCCCTTGTTTAGTGTTGCAATTGTATCAGAAAATCAAACATGTAGTCATAATAAAGTGTCAATCTAAGGAATCTTCAGATAAGCAAAAGCCTACTCTGATGCAGTGCTCCAGCAAATGTGAGGCATGCAAAAATGCACAATATAGGAGTTCTGGAAGATGAGTATGAGTAAGTGTCTGGGGAGACCTCATAAGGCACCAGAATACAGATCAGGTGTCTTTTTTTCCCTAAGTAATCTCTACTGCCAACATAGGGCTCAAACTCATGACCTGAGATCAAGAATCACATGCTCTAATGATAGAGCCAGTCAGGCGCCCTTAAGGTGTCTTTTTAGAGGGTTTTTCAGGCTTCATCATAGAGGGAGGGATGTTAAGAGCAATGAATATAATTCAAGCAAGGTTATGAACTGGGAAAATCCAGAGCTTGTCATCAGTCAGGTAGTCTGATTTAAGATGTTCTTGCGTGATGAATAAGTGAGGAAGACAGAAGGTGGTATAGAGGGTGAAGACACTAGAAATGTGGATTAGATCACATTGTGACTTTGAATGCCAATGTGAGGCTCCATTTTAATGATATATGGTGATGATCACAGTTTTGTAATACAGCCTGATATCCGGTATTGTGTTGCCCCTGGCACTGGTTTTCTTTTTCAATATTCCTCTGGCTTTTTTGGGGTCTTTTCTGATTCCGTACAAATCTTAAGATTACTTGTTCCAACTCTGTGAAGAAAGTCAATGGTATTTTGATGGGGATTGCATTGAACATGTACATTGCCCTGCGTAGCATTGACATTTTCACAATATTAATTCTTCCAATCCATGAATATGGAAAGTTTTTCCATCTCTTTGTGTCTTCCTCAATTTCTTTCAGAAGTGTTCTGTAGTTTTTAGGGTATAGATCCTTTACCTCTTTGGTTAGGTTTATTCCTAGGTATCTTATGCTTTTCAGTGCAATTGTAAATGGGATTGATTCCTTAATTTCTCTTTCTTCAGTCTCATTGTTAGTGTACGGAAACACCACTGATTTCTGGGCATTGATTTTGTATCTTGCCACACTTCTGAATTGCTGTATGAGTTCTAGCAATCTTGGGGTGGAGTCTGGGTTTTTAATGTACAGTATCATGTCATCTGCAAAGAGGGAGAGTTTTACTTCTTCTTTGCCAATTTGAATGCCTTTTATTTCTTTTTATTTTCTGCTTGCTGAGGCTAGGACTTCTAGTACTATGTTGAATAGCAGTGGCAAAAGTGGACATCCCAGTTGTGTTCCTGATCTTAGGGGAAACGCTCTCAGTTTTTCCCCATTGAGAATGAATGTGGACTTTTCATCAATGGCTTTTAAGATATTGAGAAATGTTCCCTCTATCCCTACACTCTGAAGAGTTTTAATCAGAAATGGAAGCTGTATTTTGTCAAATGCTTTCTCCGCATCTATTGAGAGTATCATATGGTTCTTGTTTTTTCTCTTATTGACGTGATCTATCATGTTGATTGTTTAACAGGTGTTGAACCACCCTTGCAACCTGGGGACAAATCTTAAAAGACAACCTACAGAATGGGAGAAGATATTTGCAAATCACATATCAGTTAAAGGGCTAGTATCCAAGATCTATAAAGAACTTATTAAACTCAACACCCAAGAAACAAAAAAATCCAATAATGAAATGGGCAGAAGATATGAACAGAAATTTCTCCAAAGAAAACATATACAGGGCCAACAAGCACATGAGAAAATGCTCTGCATCACTGGCCATTAGGGAAATACAAATCAAAACCACAGCGAGATACCACCTCGCACCAGTGAGACTGATGAAAATTAACAAGACAGGAAACAACAAATGTTGGGGAGGATGTGGAGAAAGGGGAACCCTCTTGCACTGTTTGGTGGGAATGTGAACAGGTGCAGCCACTCTGGAAAACTGTGTGGAGGTTCCTCAAAGAGTAAAAAATAGAGCTACCCTATGCCCCAGCAATTGCACTACTGAGGATTTACCCCCAAGATACAGATGCAGTGAAATGCTGAGACACCTGCACCCCAATGTTTATAGCAGCAATGTCCACAATAGCCAAATTATGGAAGAAGCCACAATGTCCTTTGACAGATGAATGGATAAAGAATATGTAGTCTATATATGCAATGGAATATTACTCAACCATCAGAAAGGACAAATACCCACCATTTGCTTCGACGTGGACGGAACTGGAGATTATGATGCTGAGTGAAATAAATCAATCAGAGAAGGACAAACATCATATGGTTTCACTCATATGGAGAATATAAGAAATAGTGAAAGGGGTTATAAAGGAAAGGAGGGGAATTGAGTGGGAAAAATTAGAGAGCGTGACAAAACATGAGAGACTCCTAAATCTGGGAAACAAAGGATTGCGGGAAAAAAGGAGGTGGGCAGGGGGATGGGGAGACTGGGTGATGGGCACTGAGGAGGGCGCTTGATAGAATGAGCACTGGATATTATACTATATGTTGGCAAATTGAATTTAAATTAAAAAATATAAAAAAAATAAAATAAGGTGAACATTTTCTTGAATCTTAAAATAAATGATATATGGTAAAATATTAAAGCTTTTCTTCCACAGAGTAATGCACAATCAGCTGTGCTTTTAAAGATATCTCTTGCAGAACTGTGGGTAGAGAAGGAAAGATCAGAGAGTATAAAAACAATTATGGGATTATTATAATAGACCAGTGTTATGGTCTTAGGTAAGACTTGTGGAAGGGAAAAAGAGGACTGGATACATTTGAGAGACACTATAGAAATTGATTTCTTGAGATGATTTTTCAGCTGATTTGATATGGACATGAGGAAAAGAAAGGAGTCAAAGATGGCAATAATAACCATAGTATAACTGCTATTTAATTACCTGTGTGTGGGCACCTGGGTGGTTCAGTGGTTGAGTGGCTGCCTTTGGCTCAGGTCGTGATCCTGGAATCCTGACATCGAGTCCTACCTCGGGCTCCCCAAGGGGAGCCTGCTTTCCCTCTGCCTGTGTCTCTGCCTCTCTCTCTGTGTCTCTCATGAATAAATAAATAAAACCTTTAAAAAATTACCTATGTGCTGGGTATTATGCAAATATAGATACTATATGTGTATTGTATATCTATGTATTTATATTTATGTGTATTTATAACCTGTTCCTCACAAAAAACATTAATATATACATTTTATTCAGAAGGAAACTGAGACTCAAGAAGTCAAATAACTTGCTGAAGGTCATGATCAATATCCTTGGCCCATGTTCTAACCATAGTGATTCAATTAAGACCTTCTGATGACATGTGTTAATGTTGAATGTCCATTCAGGAAGACAGTAAATGTGCAATATTTTCATAGTTAATTATTTAAGCTTAGAAATTTCTTTCAAGGCTCTGGTATAGCTTATTCATGTATGAGCATGTAATATACCAACGAAACTTCTATATCTATGTGTATTATGTTTCAAAACATTTTCCAAGTATTATAGCCATTAAGTTTGAGAAATATGATAGAATATAAGTCTTAGAATCAGTAAAGTACAAAAAATGGCTGACAGTCTTTCTGGTTTATTGTTTTCTTGATGCATGAAACACTTTGTGTCAGCTTTTTTAAAGAAAGGAAAAAATAACAATAATGTAATTTCCTAAATTCCCTTCAGTCTTTGAAAATGAAAGCCCAGTTCCAGATAATGAAGTTGAGTGTGGTGATGAGATTTAAATTCTATCCAAATAAGTTACATTAACTCACAGTTATTTATTCTAATAAAGGAGAGGGATCCCTGGATAATTGAAATCCATAGATAATTGAAAAACCACATTTAGCAATATTTCTCAACCTCAACCCATACCAAAATTTTAGTGGCATTATAATCAAGTCACAAACACTTTTCATTTAGATTTTGTTTCTGTTCTCTTTTTCTTCTCCCTTACATGGGAAGGGTAATGCCTAAATTAATAAAGAGCAGAAGGCTCTATCTAGGGGCAGGTCAGAAACTGGATGCTTATAAGATGTAAAAACTTGCAGGATATATATAAAAAAAAGATTAAACCAAAAGCTTTTAAATATGGTTACTGGGGTAATTTTGAACACTTACAAATAAGAGAAATGGACTTTTAACTGATTTTATATTATCGTTCAATGTTGAGCTTTGTGGTGCTTTGAATTAGAAAAATAGTTGGCATGCTGGCCTTATTTTGTTTTTTTTATCAGGCAAAATGTTCCTGTAAACAGCATTGCAGGTGCATAGCATGTCATTGATTATTCAATAAGTTTCTTAATATATCAGCATCTCAAAATGAGCAAGAGAGTGAGGAAACCTATGACAAACTGGCAAATAGATATTGTGTTTTATTCACCTTAAGAGTTGCAAGGTTGCTACAACACTGAGTTTGTTTGACATTGTTTTAGTAATTTCAAGATTTCATTAAATCATACATTTGATATTTAAGAACCTACTATGTTTCCAGAAATAGAATGATGAATGAGGAAACTCTTGCCCAGCCTTTCCCAAACTGATGTGCATTTTTTTCCTGCATTCTGGATTAATGGAGGATGTTCCAGGCCAATGATGGCATCCTGAGAAGATCATCTATAAGATCAATTAGGAAATAATTTGTTTAAAAATCAATTGGAATTGAGTTCAATGTGATTATTCAAAATCACTTATATACTTTTTGCTTGTTTGCTACAGAGAGTCTTTAAATGAAAACTTAAAATAGGCATCTTAAACAATACAAAATCAGATAGTAGTGACCTCCTTTGACAGAAACATGGTCAGTTGAGAGGGGTCCTGGATCCTTTTAGGCTTTTCATCCTTTTTTCCCTACATTTCTCCTTAGATGAGGTATGGGTTGGGAGAAGAATGGTGTTAAAGTAGCCATCTACTTGATAACCAGAGTTAGAGAAGATTTGCCTGTAATTTACTATTATTTGCACTTTGTGTTTTTGTCACTCATGTCCCCTTCTCGTGCCTGGTGAGCTTATATAGATCCATGGATGTTTCATGCACTCCGGTCTGTTGACACTACCATTTGGGCAAGAATTGGTCTGCAGCCATTGGATCTTTATTAATCGATTAATTCACTCATCAACATTATTAAAATATAGGAATTATAAAGACAAATAAGATAATCATATTTTAAGAATTCTATTAAAGTATAATTCTAATACCACACATTCACTCATTTTAAGTGTACAATTCAATCATTTTTATTGTTTACAGAGCTCTGTAATCATCACAAAAATTCAATTTTAGAACACTCTTATCACTCCAAAAAGATTTCTTGGGCCGATTTTGCTGTCGATCTCTATTCCTTCCTAAAACCCAGGCAACAATTAATCTTCTTTCAGTCTCTATATTTACCCTCTCTGGTCTATTCGTATAAATGGGATCATAGAACATGCAATATTTTGCATTTGGCTTCTTTCACCTAGCATGATGTTTTTGAGGTTCATCCATGTTGAAGCATGGATCAATAGTTTGTTCCTTTTTATTGCATAATAGTATTTTATCAAATGGAATATGGTACATTTTACTAATCCAAAATATGACAATCAGATTTTATAGCAGAAAATAAGCTCTAAGTTTTAATATCTTCTCAATGGCAAGAATTTGCTGCACATTTTCACACGTTTGAGAGACAGAAAGTTGCTAACAGTCACATTTGCTGTTTATGTCAGGCTTTGGAGACCCTGAGAGTTTTGTTCTCCTGGGGAAATTTTGAGGAGAAAGAAAGAGCTCTGATGCTAGAGATAGCAGCACTGAACTCTTACAAACCTTATCATTGATTTGGCTAAAAGAAAGAATGAGATTAGAGGATCCTGTTACTATTGATGATGGCTTAGCATGGCTGGCTCAAAACTAATGATATCAACAGAGCTTCCACTTTAGGAACAGCAGCATGAGGAGTTCCACCAACCTGCTCACCAGTGCCAGAAGCATAGATAGATAAGTAGAAAGATGGATAGATAAAATTATATGTCTATATCTGTACACACACACACACATCACACACTATTTAAAGTCTGAAAATTATCCAGAGCATACAGCAAATAAATGAAGAAACATTGATTTAGGAAAATCTACTAAGACTTGGTGAGTATGCTAAGAGCCTGTGGAAGCTGAGCCACAGCTCACTTCCTTCTCCTGGTCTCCTTTAACCCCTCTTCAGCACCAGCTCAGCTTAATGGAAGCTACCCTCTGGGGGGATATGTCCAAGAAGACAGCACTTCCTCTCTTTACAGCTCCCAATCAAGGGACACTGCATGTAGTAGGAAGGGAGGGTCATCATCATTTTGAATCTCCTCCAACTGAGTTCCTGAGGCTACATTGTTGGTGCATCCAGTTGAAAAGTCAGAAATTTTCCTCCTTCATCGTCCATTTGTATGTTGGTTGCTCTACCTGGGCATGAGTATTAGGGCTATGATCTTCATCATAGTTCATTTGCTGAACAGATTTTCAACGTCAGGGAAGGCAAGCTGAGAATAACAAAGGCTACCACCCCTGCCCAGTATTCAGATCAGTTGCTCAGGGGAACAGATAGTACATTAAAACAGTACTTCAAAGCTTTCACCAAAAAAATTAATTCTATTTAAAACATGGTGTAATTTCAATATGGGAAAAACACTCTCAAAAACAATGGGGATTCAGGTGATGAACAAGTAAGAAAATACTGTTAGCTTTATGAAATCACTGAGCTGAACCAGAGGTCAGCTAGTTCACCAGAGACGAGCCAAGAAAAAGCTTCCTAGAGTCCAAACAAGCCTCCAAGACAGTGTTTAAAAACCATCCCTACCCATATTTAAGTGGACCAGTCTTTGGAATTATTTATGCCTGAGAACTCTGTCAAAAATAATAGAGCAATCAGTTCACAATTAGGGCAGTTTTAAGAGCAGGGTGTGATACCAGGAGAGGCAAATAGCCCATTAGACAGATCAGGGAAAGAGACAAAGAGAGTCTTGTTTAGACAATTGCCATCTAGCAGTGATTAGGCACACCTGTAGGGCTACCCATAGGAGGAGAAAATGAGATGCTTCACCCTGCAGGCATAATAGACTTCACTAAAATATTCTAGCTCGGTCACTAAATAAATAAACAAGAAAAGACAATAAAAACAAGCCCTGAAAGGGGAAGTGGAAATCAATAGTCAGAGTTGCTACAATATATTACCTAAAATGTTCAGTTTCAACAAAAGTTTATGATACATGCACAGAACAAATAAGACCCATGCATAGGAAAGGAAAGCAGACAACAGAGATTGACTGTAAGAGGGGCCAGGTGTCATAATTAGACAAATGGCAATTTTTCTGGAAGGAATTAAGTGCAGTCTGGCTGAAATGCAGCAGCCATTGGAAAGAAACCAGAGTGACATACTGGAAAGACTGGTGGCTGTAGGGACTAAGCAACTACAGTGTGTACTGTAAACAGTTCGCTTTTTATAAAACACTTTTTTAATCTTTTGTCTTTCAGATGTGTTAACATGTATATATTTATAATATAAAGGTACAAAAAGAATGGAACAATGAAATGTATTTGTGTATGGAAAGTTCATTTTTGTTCAACCTCATAGTCTACTTTTTTCTAAATGTAAATGAGGAGTGCTTGAGTGGCTCAGGGGGTTACAGGGGGTTAAGCATCTGCCTTGAGCTCAGGTCATGATTCCAGAAGCCTGGGATCCAGTCCCACATTGAGCTTCACATTGGGCTGCCCAGTCAGCAGGGAGTCTGCTTCTCCCTTTGCCTCTGGCCCTCTTCCCACTCATGCTCTCTTTCTCTCTTTCATCTGCTCTCTCTCTGTCTCTCTCAAATAAATAAAAAATTAGTAATGTAAATGTAATTAGTAAATGAAATACTAAATAGACACATTATGAGTTGGATTAAATTTAATAATTCAAGAAAACATATTATTTAAGTTCTTATATTTTATTATTATATGTTGAAGCTCAGATACCCTTTTCTACTTATATCAAGAATATAAAACACATTTCATAAGGAAATTTACCACTTAAAATTGATGTTTCTTCCTACCAAGAGATTATTTTAATCAATTTTCTTTAGGCTGCTAATATTAGATATTTATAGAGATGTCTCAATCATATATTTGATTGATTCCTTTTAGTATGTTAATTGTGAGAAGAGAACATATTTAATAAAAGAAATGGTCTGAGGCTATTCATAGTATCCATTGCATCACAAAACACTCTGGTGTATGGGTTGTTCTATATTGGATGGTTTGTGCTGGGAATACCAAATGTGAAATAATAAATTGATACAGAAGTTCCAAGAACACAAATTAAAAAATAGTTCTTAATTTTTCCACAAGTAACCAAATTAAAAATTAATTAGAACTACAAAGGCCATTCATTTAGGAATGGGAATAGTGAATTCTAAGATGATCTCATATGTAGCTGCACAAGAAAAAGTTATAAGAGACTCTTAATGCTGCTTGCCCACATGTAGAAGTTCCTCCTCTATGCACTCAAGTTTGATAAAATGGAAATTATAGGAAATCTCATAAACATGTTTGAAAATTTTTTCATAGAAGAAATTACATAGCCTTATTAGAAATATTTTGTATTAATTCAAAGAATCATATAGATCATACCTGAAAAGGAAAAATTTTAATCAAGATACAAGATAGTTCGGGAACTATCTCTCTTTTTAATCATGGAGATCTATACTACAAAGGTTAAAGATTTTAAATATTTAGCAAAATGTACCTTTTAACCTTCTCTCTCTCAGAAGGCAATCAAAACTCTATTCAATTCATTAAATTAATCCTTAGTGGCCACAGCAGAATAAAAATTTCATTTCTTTAGCATGCAAATGATGCTATTAATGTGTGGAAATATACAGCACAAAAGTCATTTACTTGTCTAAGTGAATTTTGTTCTGAAACCTGCAATGTGTTTTATATACAAGCAATAAAGATTAAAAGCAATGTGAAATTTAATCTGACAGTAAGTGCAAAGCATTACTTTTGTTTTTATGGATAAAAATTTGTTTTAAAAATTGCTTTGGAAATGTGGGGCTTGTCTTTTGCCATAAAATTGGCTTAGGCTATGTAATTTGAGCATCTTGCAAGTTTAGTGAACTTGAAATCTGGAAGATAAGACCTTCCAATGATCTTTGGGATACAATGTTGTTATCTATCCACAGATAAACCATGAACATACTTAGCTCTTTAAAGTGTGTGATTTTTAAAAATAAACATAATTTTATAACACTTTTAGATTTACAGAATTACTGAAAAAAAAACACAAAAAACATAAAACCAGCAACTTAAAGAGTTTTCATATACCCTATTCCCAGTTTCCCCTATTACTAACAACTCGGATTAAATGTGGGGTATTTGTTCCTGTGAATAAACTGATGTTGATACAACTTAATCATCACTATTATTATTAACTCAAATCTATGCTTTATAAATTTTGTTGCTCAAATTGTTCAGCTTTAAATGTTGGGAGCTGGTTTCGTTGACTCTTGGGCCCTATAATTTTTTTTCATTTATAAGCATTTATTTTCTGGCTCTACAAGATACTCTAGGTTCCTCTTGTGTATTTTCTGCTTCATTCTAGCATCAACCTTTCCTCAAAAAACTCTGGTTCCTTTTATTGGAGAATGGTGTGAGAAACTAAGATTGGCCCACTAGTGTTCATTACTGTTAGGTTATTGTTTCTTGGCCCTCTAAGATGACAAGCTAACTAGATGGTTGTATGCATGCTAACCCATGCACATGCACATGTCTGCAAATATATGCACCTCTATCTATATTAAACCAAACATGAGTTCATTAGTCTGTAACTCCCATCTGCTACATGGGTCATTCTAATATCCTCCCCTGACTTTTCTTCCCACTCCAATAGTGAGAAACCTGTTGTCCATTTACTTTAACTATTCCATGTATCCATATAATAAGGCTTTCAAAATTGCTCATCCATGTGCCGGGGAAGACCCTTTGCCAAATATAGAGTACCGCTATGTACAGTTACTTTTACCTTTAGTCTTATAGATTATATTCATTTCCAAAGTTATTAGGATAGCATCTTTGTCCACAAACCTTTCAGTGAGGTTGTTTCTTTAAATTAGAAACATATTCAAGGGATATTATTTTTACCTGAAACACAGAAGAAATTTAATAATGATGCAGTTTAGAAAATATATTCTAGTTTCTTCAAATTCTTATTTCTGGAACTGGCTTATCTAAATTGGAGCAAAACTAGTCCATTTCTTTGGCTTCCTTTGGCTCATTTATCTTCCCCTCTGAGATTGAGTTAGAAAGGTTAGTAATGGGAATCCAAATGGGTGACTTCAGTGACCCAATATCCTGATAAACTCTCAGGTTATGCTATATAATTATGAAGAAATACTCAACGCTTTGCCTACGAAACAAGGCAATATCAAGTTCTTTGGTATGGCATCTGCCATCCACTTATTACTTCAGGAACATCTGCATCTAATTCCTCAAGGTGAATATTAACATCACACCAACTGACTTGTGTGAACAAGCTGACGCCTTCCTCTCATTTTGGAAAGCTCCCTATGGAACAGATACTCATCTTTCAACGTGCATGTACTTTACATATTAGCTCACCTAAAGGCTAGAAGATCATCTATTAGCTCAGAGCTCGGGAGTACCCACAGGAAATACTGGGATCATTCAATCCTGCTCTTACTGCAAAAGGAAACAGTTAGAGATAAACATTATGATAGAGGGTAATATAGTCTTCCCTAGGATTGGAATAATTTGATCATTTCTTTTTGCTTATACTGAGTATATTTTACTTATTTTATTTTGTATGATGATACATTATTTTTTTGATGATACATTATTTTCATAATCTCTTAATTCAATGTTACAGCATTTGCTAGGAGGTCTTATTCATTGCTTTGTCTCCACAGCATCCAGCACAAGGCTTTGACCAGATAATAGCTGTTCCAAAAGGTTTGCAGAATAAACCTGTAATACTTTGCTAATATATAGATGGCACTTCGTATCAAACTACTCTTTTTATTAGAGAGGATGTGAAAAATTTTTGGAAGCCTTTATATTTAGGACTACTTGAAATAGCTTGTTGGTTGGTATTTTATATTTATAGTTACATAACTCCTTTTAATTAGAGACTATGATTTATTATGGCAGCATCATTAAGCCTTCTGTAAGGAAAAAAACATGAAACTATGTGGAATAATAGTTCTAATATAGAATGCCCCTGAAGATAATTATTAAATCTAAATATACCTGGGAAACATTTATCATGCTCTAAGGCTTGTATATACCTGAAAATGGAAAAAAACGTCCAATCTAAAATGAATATTTAAAAAATTAAGAAAAGATTTAAAGTCAAGTAAATATTATTAATTTAAATGTTAATAACAGGTTGAATATTTAAATAGTTATCTCAAAGCATATTTTTAATTACTGATTTTCAGGCACTGTTAACATTACTAGGTACAGACCAATGAAAGCTGTAAAATAATGAGTTTACTAAGTATATTTCATTTGTCTACTTTTCTTTTCAAAAGAAGTAAAGCCCCATTGTCTGCATTGCATTGGTTAAGGGAAGTAAATTCCTGCCAAATGTTAAATATGCCTACACAAATTAGCTGTTGCTATGAGATAATATTCAGCAAAGGTTACAAGGAACCAATCAGAGATTCTATCTTCACGAATAATAAGTGTGAGTGAGCAGAATTTCTTGATGATGTTTATAATCTGAACAATATATGCACACAATATTTTTATAGAATGGAAAAGGTAGCCTCATTTTTCATTCACTTATGCACTCAGCATATATATATTATGTGTGAAGCACAATGTCTTGTGACATAGAAAGCATAGAAAGATGTTACCTCATTCTTTCTTTCTTGCTCTCCTTTCCTGTCTGCTCTTCCTTTGTTCAGAAAACGTGCACTGCAATATTTTTCCTAGAATTTTATCTGGATATTTGCTTTCTCTTTCTCTTTTACTTTGATGATTCAAAGAACCTTGTGCAGCACATGTTATAGAGCTTCACCTAGAAATATTACCTCCGGGGTGGAGGTGTCCGGATCTTGGGTTGGCAGGCTGTTCATGGTTACCCCTGCAGTCGCCCTCAGTTGAAGGCACACCCCTTCCTTTGCAGAAGCCTGCATCCAAAGTCTAGCTGATGGAGGGAGAAGAAGACCTGGCTTCTGTCCCTCACTTTGGGAAAACTCTGAAGTATTATCTCAACTTCTGAGCTCTCTGTGGACTTGTCTGAGGGCCTGAGGCCTCTACTGTAACTAAATTGAACTTTAACTTTACTCTCTGCCAGTCCTGCTCTCATCACCTCCTTCCAGGGGTGGTTCCCGAGGGCCCTTCCCCATATACAGTCCCTTGCATACACATCTCCTTCTCTGTCCTTGTATATAGTAAACTTAACCTAGAAGAGTTAGTACTGGAAGTGACCTAGAAAGCAGGCTCTAAAATGGAGTCTGGAACTGTAGCATCTGTTGGCCAACTGGCAGGGAATACAGCTCCTGGCATGTTGTGGGGGTGGAACTGTTAAGAATTTTGCAGGTGGTGAACTGGGTAGAAAGGACTTTGTGAATGTTTGCAATTATCTCCAGGGTTTAAGAGGTACAAGGAAATTAATAATTCTAAAGGCCATCAGATCAAATGGCAGTTTTGGGATAATATTGATGTGTTGGATTAAAAAAAGGCTGAGAGTGATTAATAAGTAAATGGATAAGTAAATTAAAGTAGTTGAAGCTAAAACGTGATTGTTAGATGGTTTCCTTGGCAGCATGTATAAGGACTCTCATCTTTGACAGCCAAAGGGCAGAAGATGAGGAGGAGACCCAAGACTTAATCAGAAGGGTAGTAGAGCTCTAGAGAAGGTCAAATTCTCAATCATAGGAAGTTTCCTATAGCAAAGTCAGGGCTCTGACCAAGAAGGAACAGGACCCTGAGACTTGGATGGAGATATTTGATACGATGCTCTTAAGATCTTGGCACCGAGAACACTTCTCCAGGTTTTTGGAAATGGAAAACTCCCCCCTGACAAAGTCAGCAAACTCCCTTGCTCAAGGGTGATACAGAGACTTCTGTCTCACAGGACAACATAAGGGTTGTTCTGAGCCTGCTAATGGAAGAAAGGGGCTAGATGCTGGTAGGTCTGCAGCATCCAGCAACATGTGAAGGCAATAGTTGTGAGAGAACATATGGAACTGGATCTTGACATTACTGGACCAAAGGGGCTGAGGTATAAAGTTTGATGAGGGAAAATTGACTGATATGGCAATACTCTCCCAAGATCAAAGTGTAAAGCCCAATACAAGACCTCCAGTGCTATCATGCTGTAAGGAAGGCTCTTGGAATCTGGGGCAAAGTGATGGCCTATATTATAATAAGTAGAGGGGCATCTGGGTGACTCAGTTGTTGAACATCTGCCTTTGGCTCAGGTCGTGATCCTGGGGTCTTGAGATCAAGTACCGCATCGGGATCCCCGTGGGGAGCCTGCTTCTCCCTTGCCTGTGTTTCTTCATCTCTCTCTGTGTCTCTCATGAATAAATAAGTAAATAAACTCTTAAAAAATATATTATAATAAGTAGAAATGCACATGTCAGATAGTAGAAGAAAGGATCAAAATGACAAGAGAAACAGGCATTCTAAATTAGCTCTATAAGCCCAGAAAACACCAGCTGACCATGATCCGTAGATAGCCTGGAGTGAATGCCATTTACCAAAGTGCTAGATAAGATGCTGATTGAATGTACTAGACTCATTGAGAAGCTCAGTGGTAGCCAGATCTAAGGTTAAGAGATGCTATTACAGCACTGGGTTCTCTAGGAGCAGTGGGCACGATGGGAACCCAACATAAGAGAAGGCAGCATCAGTGACCAGAAGCAACGTGGGTGCAACTCCTCTAATCTATGGCAAGACTGGAACATCAGCCCAGGGTCCTGGCCTACAGCGCTAGGAAGAACCTTAGTAGACACAGTTCATAGAGACAAGATGTATGGACAGTCACTTAAGAGTGTTGCCTGACTTGTACCATCAAAATGAATTTAGAATGTATAACCAGGAGGCAGGACGTAATCAACCCAATAAAAATGTATGTTCTTTGTCTAGTTCTCAGATCTGGAACACACTGGCTGGAGAATATGAAGCCTCATGAGGAAAGATCCTGAAATACCACAGTATGTATGTATGATAATGAGTCCCCGAGACTTTCCCCAAAGGGAATTATGGCTACTTGCACACATAAACTTATATTGGACAAAAGGGAATGGCAACCATTGGGCATAAATCCAAGTTGACACTGATGATGGGACCCAAAGTGTCATCATGGAGCCCCTGCTGGAAAGATGACAAGTATCAATTGTGGCTGCAGAGGCAGAAAATGTAGTTCATTCCACTAACTTTCCTCTGGTACATTTCCTTAATTAAGACAAACTAGTGCTCCACCCAACTTTACATCAGAGGAGAGGGAGCAGTGTGAGAGCGTGGAAGGCAGATTGTAGTGGGTGTTGTGCGGGCCCGTCTGGATCCCCAGGCCAGTCCAGTACAGAGACACTAGCTCTAGGTTCCAGCATCATTGGTTGCTGACAACTTCCATCTGTATCTCTCACCAATGTTTGTCCTTGGCTTAAGGGAGCTGTGCTCCCCATGGTCTATTTGTCCTCGTTTCTTTGCTAAAGCCAACTCATAGATGTGCCAGTTCTGAGCTTGAGGAATCCATAATTACCACCAGATACTGGCTGTTCCAAAATGTGCTGCCACACTGCTGCTATTGTGAAAGAAGACAGAGGCCCTGGGGAAGCCAGTGAAAATCAAGCAATCCAAAGAAATGCTTTTATTTAATTCCTCACGGGTTGCCATTGAAGCTGAACTGTGGGGGCTGTCCTGGATGGTCTCTCCCGGCACGAGAGCTGTAAGCCGGACACATTCCCTTGAGGCTGGGAGACCACCAAGATGGGAGACTACCAGATGATGGTTGCTCAAGACACTTCATGAGCCTCTGCAGCTTGTATGGTGGTGGAGCCGTCTCGGTTCACACATGCACGTACACACACGTGCATGCACATGGAAGCACATACACACACTATCACACAACCTTTTTTCACCTACATGGTGGGCTTAGAACTATACTAGATCATCTGTCTGGGCTCCTCTCTCTGAAATGAAGGAGATAGGATCCTAATCATTTTCTTCCTAGTTAGGTCTTCATGCCTTGTGCTACTTGGCTTACGTTATGCCCAGAAAATTGAATTCTACAAACCAGGAAAATTTGGGGTGAAGTAATCTCTATTAAAAAACAAAAACACATAAAACCTGTTAAAAAGCTTTCTCCCAAAGTTTGGGTACTCATTGTCTTGTATCTGTTATGTTAGAAGCCACATGAGAGATTCTTTCCAAAGCAAAAACAATGATATCAAGGAGACTTCTAACTCTGTGTTAGATCCAGAGTCTGGTAGCTCTAAATACCAGGGTTTTGCTAATAATACTAGCAAAATATTTAATATACTACCTTATCAAATATTATTTTTTTAAAAAAAGATTTTATTCATCCATTCATGAGAGACACACAGAGAGAAACAGAGCATAGATAGAGGGAGAGTCAGGCTCCATGCAGGGAGCCCGATGTGGGACTCGATCCCAGAACCCCGGGATCACGACCTGAGCCAAAGACAGATGCTCAACCACTGAGCCACCCAGGTGCCCTTATCAAACATTCTTTAAAATACATATTAACTTTATTGGTGAGACAGGAAAAACAAATTAGTTACAAGTGTTTGAAAGTAGATTAATCGTTTTTACGTCATGCTGTCTAATCAATTTGAAAAGATAATCCAATGTAATATTTTGTTGCATTTAACTATTTTGTTATTAAATATATATTTCAGTTTAATTTTTACCTGTTTGCCATAAACTTGATATATATTTCTAATACATATATATGCATATTTAAATATATATGACATAAATATACATGTATATTTTAAGCAAACTATGGTGGAGGCAAAATAAATGCTGATGAGTTTGTACAAATGGCATGTTAGAACTTTGCCTATAACAATGAACAAGAAGTGAAGTCAATGTTAAAAGAAAGAAGTTTCCCTTGAAATACACTGATTGGTTGTCTGCGTTTGATAAATATATTTTTATAATTGCTCAAATCATATTTCAAGCTGCCTCTATGAATATATCCTCCCTGGAATATTTTAAATCTTTCAATGCATTTATTAGGAGCATATATTATAAAGTACAAAATGATTATTTAATGAACTTTCTCTTCTGCTTCAGCTCCTACTATGATGCACCCACCCACAAAGCTACATTGAAGTGGAAGCAATGCGTCATAAATAGAACATTCCTAAAGACTATAATATAGTATCATTTTAAAACTTTAAATTGCTAGCAGGTGATGAATGAGGTTCTAGATCTGAGAAAAAAAAAAAAGAGGCTTCTAATGCTGTTTCATTGGATGTCAGCATGCATCTGCTATATATCCCTATCCGATATGGGAATGCAGTATTTCAAAAAGAAAGTCTGGAGCTGCTGCAAACAGCAGTGTATGCAAGATGAGAAGTGTGAGGAGGCTCATGACTTCTGCATGGATGGAGGTGATTTTTTTTTGTTCATATACAGAATGGACATTCCTGATAAAAGAACAGAGACTATAAAATCTTCCAATCACTGCAAAGAAATTCAGAAATCACTATTTGAGACGTTAAAAAACAAGGACCCATTAAAGAAAGGCAGAAAATTACTGCACCATGAAAAGAGAAATGACATTTACTAGTAGTGACTAGTGGCCTATGTTTGCAGAGTGTATTGAAAGAACAAAAAAATCTTCTCAATAAGGTAGCTTAAAGCTGTTGATGATTGTCTTTACTTCTACCTTATAATTTTTTGCAGGGGTGAGGACTTCAAGGACTAAAAATAAATATACAGAGGTGACTCAGAAGGTTGCCATTGGAATACACCCAAAGGCTACAGCGAGGTGTTTTAATGAACTATACGTAGGAAAAGAGAAAGAAATGGCAAAAAGCATATTCTATGCAAAGCTCCGCAAGATATTTTGTTAATGGCAGTGTTGATAACTTGCTTTAAGTACTTCCCTCTCTGTTTTTTGCTGCGAGGAGGATTACTCATCACCACAGAACTGGGGATGGGTTTGAGGATGGAAGAGGCATACAGAATGAATAATCCACTTAATCCTGCTAAATCTTTCATATTTTTTTTCTACATTTTTTCTCAAGCAAAATAAAAACCCAATACTTCAGGTTTACATAATAACATCAAAGCCAAACAATAAACGAGACCCATATTAGTTCAGAATAATTAATGATTTTTCAATGTAATTATTTTTGGACTCATCTTTAAAAACAAATTTTTGTACGTTAAAGACATAAAACTGAAAATGCAAATCTGGACCAGAGTGGTACTCACTTACAAAGGAAGCAAATTTCTGCAATTATACTGGATCCTTGCTGGCTTTCTTACTTGGCCTGTTAGAAAATCAGGAATAGAGTTGGAAGAAAATTGCTATTGAAATAAAATTGCAAAGTTCTCCTTTATTACAATATGAAGTATGAAGTCACTGTGGTTCAGGATTACCTTTTAGTTTCAACAAACTAATGTTAGACACTTATTAACTGCCAAGCACTGTGCTAGTTGCTCAGGATAAAATGTAAACATGACCCTATTTTCTGCCTTTGTCTTGCAAAACTATAAAAAGTTTACTGGTGGAGGGATGAACAGTATGCAGTGACTTCAACTGATTCCTTCTTCATATCTATGAACTTCCCGCTTCCTTCTTAATAATACTCCTGTTCAGGGCCACCTGGGTGGCTCAGTGGTTGAGCATCTGCCTTTGGCTTAGGTCGTGATCCTGGGGTCCCGAGATAGAGTCCCGCATCAGGCTCACAGCGGCAAGCCTGCCTCTCCCTCTGCCTATGTTTCTGCCTCTCTCTGTGTATCTCTCATGAATAAATAAATAAAATCTTTTTAAAAAAAAGAGAGTTTTGGAAATACCCACAGAGGAAAACTATACTCACCCCTCAACAAAGCCATAAACGCTTTTTGAATTATCTGATACTTTGTTCTATTCATGCTCCAGCTCCTCTCCATTGAAACAGAGATGGTGACTAGTGGCCTATGTGATGTGATTAAAAGGTGAACACATATCCTTGAGCCCCAGGCAACATCTTGCACAGGATCTCTGGTATTCAGTAGGGAACTCTCTTGCAGTTAATGAACTACAGACAATTTTTCTAGCCAAGCAAAAATATTTTATCAAATTCATTTTCTACTTTTAAAATAGATGCTCATTATTTCTGGCACATGAGGGAAATGCCAATTTTTTTTTTAAAGTCATTTGAAGTTAAAAATGATTTCAAGCAAACACGGTTGGAGGGGAGAGGCAAGGTAAAGAGCGAAGTATTAAAACAGCACTGTCCCACACAGAATCATGAGCACAGACGCCTCATGCTCAAACCCTCTCAAGAGAGCCCGCACAAGCAGATGGCTTTGAATTTTGCTTAGAAAGTCTGAGCACGGGTGTTTAAGAAACTGAACACTGATCATATTCACTGGAGAGGGTAATCAGGAAGTGAGTAACTTGTTATTCTCTTTTCTCCAAATGTAAATACCTTTGCTCTTTCCCATTGTAAGAGTACTTCATGCTAATGGCAAAAATCTAAACAGGTATGAAGAGGAGAGTGGCCTCCTTGAATTCCAGTAGGAACAGGTGGGGGTAACTCAGTCTGCTATGGCCACCCTGGCTTCCTGCTCCTCCCAGAACATTGCAGGGACTCTTCAACCTCAAGCTTTGCCTTAGCAAGTTCCGCTGCTTGCACTTCTATTCCCTAGATTTTTGAGCTGCTTGAGCTCTACTCCCTCACTTGTTAGTTTTCTTCTTATGACCTGCCGTAAACCACTCTTACTAAAATACCAGTTCCTACCCATGGCTCTCTCTACTCTTCCCCCATGCATTTTCTTCTCAGAACTATTTTCCATCGAGAGAGCATACATAATGTGCCCAAGTCCACACAGTTAGAAGTGGAAGACTCAGGATTCACTCAGGCCCTGGCTGCAGGGTGGATGCTTGTAATCTCTCTACAATGCTGCCCTTCTGTACTAGACACTTCAGGCATCTTCTGGGCGAATTCAATACATTTCCTGATACATTTCTATGTACGGATACTTTCTTTCATAAATGGAAACATGAGATAAACTGTATTCTCATCTCTTAAAATATATCAAAAGTTAAATTTCTAGGCTTATATGTGGATATTTCTCTATATATCTAAGGCTGTATCTATCCATACATCATAATTATTTTTTTTTTTTAACTTTTATTTATTTATGATAGTCACAGAGAGAGAGAGAGGCAGAGACACAGGCAGAGGGAGAAGCAGGCTCCATGCACCGGGAGCCCGATGTGGGATTCGATCCCGGGTCTCCAGGATCACGCCCTGGGCCAAAGGCAGGCGCCAAACCGCTGCGCCACCCAGGGATCCCCATCATAATTATTTTAATCAATGCATTATTGTTGGATGCTTCAATGGTATTCGCAGGTCCACAACTGTAGTTACTACAAAACTGTTTTGGATACTTCCTTCATTGTTTTAGAGTGAATTTCTACAAATGAGATTAACAGGTCAAATGACAGGCACATTTTTTTTTTTTGAAGTCATTTAAATCATTTTACAAATTTCTGTCCAGGAATTCTGAACTGACTTAAATATCCATCCATCCCAGAGCGCTTATTATGTCCTGCCCCTTGCCTGCATCCTGCCCCTATGGCTTGGACTTGCCAGTTATCCAAGGGCAGCAGGATGGTCAGCCTGTGTGCCCACACTCATGCAGCCTGAGTAAAATTCCAACCTTGTCATGGCTTTGTTTTCTTAGGTATATAATTTTAGACAAGCTTTTAAACTCTTTTTCTTCTACTTTGTATTTTAAAATACCGTATATATAAATATAGTTAATACTTTATTGTACATGTTACATGTTTTTTCACTTCAATTTCTTTTTGTCTTTTATTTTTTTCATACACTTTACATATTTTTTCTTTTTTTAAAATGGGGGAGATGTTTTTGAAATTTTGTTTTATTTTTTATATAGTCACATTAGTTAAACATCATGAGTTCTGGCTAAATATGAAAATTATAATTCATAAAGGTATAGGCTCTTTGTTATTATATTTTCCCCTGCATGTTTGGACTGTTGTGTTTGGATGTATTCTAGTATAACTTACAAAAAATTTTAAGAGAAGAGCTTGCTCCTTGTAAGAAAATGAAATACAAGACAAAAGCATAAAATAAGGAGTAGACATATTCATCTTTCACCAGTTCTAAGATTAATTGCTACTAACAGTTTCCTTGTATCCTCTGCACTTCCTCTGATACACAAATTTATCCATTGTTCTGCAACTTGCTCCTCACTTAGCAACATGTAGTAGAATCCTTTCATATCAGTATATGGACACAGAATGTATTCTTTTAATTGGCTATATAGATTTTCATAATTTGAAAATATTAAAATGTATTTAATTATTCTTAAGTGGTAAACCTCTAGGCGGACTCTGGTTTTCGCTACCGTACATGGTTCAGGATATGTCTTTGCGCATTGGTGCCAATATTCATGGAGGATAGACACCAGGATAACCAACTGATCACTCTAAGGGATGTGTACATATAACAGTTTTGTAGAAGCTGTCACATTGCTCCCAGTTTGCACTTTTATCCATAGTTAAAATCATGTCCATTTTCCACTCTTTACCAAATGTTCGGTATTTACCATCTGCTTTTCAATCTAATGTAAGTAACTTATTTTTTTTATCCCAAATATAATTTGAATTTCTTTCTATTCTTTGATGTCCCAGATTACACGAAGACCTATCCTAGACTTGTCTCTAAGGAAACATTTTCTATATTAAGTATTTCATGTTTTCTCCTCTTCCATTATTTCTCTTCTCCATTTGTAGGATACTCGAACTGCTTGTGAAATTTCTATTAGATACACATTACACATTAGATCCTTCCAGTCTACCCTCCATGTCTTTTAGAGTTTCTTTATATTTATAAAGAAAAAATAAATCTTCTTCGTAGTGTTACATGTTTTTTATTTTGTTCTATATTTTGGGAAAAATATCTTCCAGATTACAAATACCATCTTAAATTAACAACAACAACAAAAAAATAAAGCTTCTTTATAGTTTTACCCTTTTTAAATTTTGTTCTATATTTTGGGGGAAAAAACAATCTTACAGATTGTTTTTCAATCTTCCATCTTTTTTTCTTCAACTTATCCTTTATGTGGAGATTCGAAATTATTTTAGTAATCAGGCTTTTAATTTCTGAGGGCTAACATCAACATCTTTGCATGTAATAGTTATTACTAGCTCTATCCTTTCATCTTCTTGACCAATAGAATATGGAATGGTAATGTGCTCAGCTAAAAAAAAGAGAGAGAGAGAAAGAAAAGGAGAAAGGAAGGAAGGAAAAAAAAAGAAGGAAGGAAGGAAACAAGGGAGGAAAGGCAAGACAGAAAGAAAGACAAGGCAAGAAAAAGAAAAAGACCTTCATTTTCCAGCCTCCCTTGCAGCAATATGTGGTGTTCTGATAAATGTTTAACAACTGGCTCTTTGGAGGTAAAAAGCACAAGCTTTTTGCAGCTTTTGCTGATTCTGTGGTATAAATACTCTGAGCTAGAGTGACCCGAGGAACTCCCTGAATCCTCTCTCTGGCTGCAAGTCTGTTCTTAAACTCTATCAAGGATGAGGTTTCCATTATTTCAAGAGTTAAGTTTATGGTGTTCAATGAGCACAAACATCATAGCCAGGCACACGGATACTTGTCTAGAACGAACAAGCTGCTTACTCCTCCTTGGCTTTCTCCCTCCCTCCAGCAGTGATGAATCTAGACCCTGGGTGACAGGCAATTCCATTTAATTCAGAAGCTATCCTATTACGTCTGATGGAATTGCATGCTTCTTGTTTTTGTTTCTGTTTTTGTTTTGCTCTGGTTTCTGTCATTAATCGAGGGCAGCCTCCTTTATATTTTCAGACTACCCCTCAGGGTTACTCAGTCGATGGCCCCTTCTTGGCTTTTACATGGAAACAATGAATTGTTTTTATTTTTATATTTCTTCTGTTACTGAAATCATCTTTTGGGAAAGAAGAAGAACATATTTTCTATATTGAACTGGAATCAGGTAAACTTTAGAATCAAAGAGCAGCCTTAAACAAATTCAGATGTTGAATATAATTTCATAAATGCAGTGCAGAAGAATAAAGGCATTAAAATTATGTTACTGGGGTGCCTGGTGGCTGAGTGAGTTAAACGTCTACCTTTGGCTCAGGTCATGACCCCAGGGTCCTGGGATCCAATCCGATCTGGATCTGGCATCGGGCTCTGTGCCCCACGGGGAGCCTGCTTCTCCCTCTCCTGCTGCCTCTTGCTCCTGCTGTTGTGCTTTATCTCTCTCCCTGTCAAGTAAATAAATAAAATCTAAAAAAAAAAAAAAAGAAAAAAAAAAAAAAGGTATGTTTACTGTGTAGCTACTTTGTGACCTTCTTAGTCCTTGTAATCACTTAAGATTGTATAGTTGGTGGGCACTTCTTATGTCCTTAATATTTGAGCGTATTCTTCTATCTTACAATATTTTTAACTACTTGCCTATTTTAGAGTTTTAGGGAGCTTATTTTTCTGTTGTTTATTACTTTTTTATTTTTTCAGCAATATCATGGTGAGCATCGTTTTATCTAAATCTTTGGTTATATTTTAAACTAAGTCTTTAGTATAATTTTGTAGAAATGAAATCAGACCAAGAAATTCCACTTTCCAAATAAATACCGATATAAATAAACAAATTAATTGGAGAGTGATATTTCAGACACCAATGTTAAATAAAAGGAGAATTGGGTCTAGAACTGAAACAGATGTGGTTTTAATCTTAGCTCCACTGTTTACCAGCTGAATGACCTTCAGGATCCCCTCTCACCTCTGGATGACTCAATTTCCCCATATGTAGAAGGGAGATTGTAATCTCTTGCTCAGGGGATTGTTGAGAAGAATAAGTGGAATGCCATGTGCAAATCACTCTGTTACTTGGTAAATAGTGATCCAGCGGTCATGTTTGGGTACACAGGTTGCATGTGGCAGGTGTACAGTACACACCAATGTGGTCATACGTATAAACCCTGGCTGAAAAGATATGCTTGTTCTTTTAATTGATATGTTACCAATAGTTTTACATAGCTTTCATAGTTACCAAAGGTTTTAAATTCTTTTATCATTAGTGTTCTAAACTAAAACACTTAGTCAATTATCTCAATTTTCTTCAAGCTGTAGTTTCTTGGCTCTAATTTATAATTTGATTGAATATCATCTTTAATTTTTCTAAGAGTAAGCTCTGCTTTATGGTAACTGACTTCATGCATATTTGCTCAGCATTTTTTTTAATGGAGCTTTCGTGTCTTCAGAAAAATCACTGTAATTGTTTCTCCCACCCCTCTAGGCTTCTCCAGATTGTTTGAGAAGGCAGGGTTGACTTTATACATAATTACACATTTTGTAGATAATTATGTGAGAGAATTATTTGCTCTCTGGGACTTTTTGGGGGAAGAAATCCAACATAGTAACACTTGAGACAAGATCATATATATCAACTAGAATTCATATTGTCTCAGAGAATAGAGAAAATAAGTAGGCTATCATCCAGTTTGGAGGTAAATATTAATACCTACCATGTAGCAGGCTTTCTACTAAGGGTGAGAAATAAGACACATATGGTCCCTAATCCCTCAGGTTTCATATTCTTAAAAAAGGGCAATAAGAGTGACTCACAAGCATGTCAGAGCCAAATGGGTCCGTTTCTCATTGAAGCTATACAAGGAAATTAAATTCTTCTATTAACCCATGAGAAGGCATCTAAGTTAATGGCATATTTAAACACACTCACACAAAAGGAAACCTGATAATAAACAGTTGCTCTTGCCAGTTACCTACATATGTATGGGAGGAATAAATCACAAACTTCCCCATCAACTTTACATGCACATTGGAGGCTTGGAAGGAGTGGGCTCAGCCGAGCAGCATTGCTACTGAGATTGCTTTCCACGGAAGTCTTTAGCATGTCCCAATCTGCAAAATGTCAATGAACCAGAAATTCTCCCTGAAAATTATCTATCGGAAATAAGGGAGAAGCTGGGTTTTTGTTTTTGTTTTGGTATTGTGACAGAATATTTGACTTTTTTATATTTTTATGTAAATAAGATTCATATTATAACACCTATATTAAGTGTAATGAATATATTAGTAGATAAAATACATTTTTATGTTTCTATGCCCAGTGCGCATGCTATTTTAATTTTCCATTAACATTTCTTTACCCATCGTATACTTTGGATTTCAATCCCCTGTTAAAATTTAAATAATATCATTCAAATATTAAAGATTAATCTCACTGACAGAGAAAACGTAGGCCAAATCATCCAATTCTTGTACGATCTTACCATGAAGGTGGACAGGAATGTCCCTTGATCGGACATGGTAGCTTTTGAAAGCAGTCTAATATTGAGTGGGCCTTTCAAGAAAATTAATTCCACTATTGGCCCATATTGAACTTGTGGTTATCGAAAGCCTTTCAGGGTTTCTTCTCACGCACACTGTCAAGTCAGGTCTCTGTAACGATCGGCCTGCCTTCTGCCCCCACTGCATGCCAAGCCTGAGGGAAGTGAGACCCCATAATCAACTTTAAAAATCCTATATTTGGGGCTTGGCAATTTAGCATTTGTGAACCAACAATTTTGTGATGAGGTTTTTTTGGTTTTGGTTTTTGTCTTTGATCTTTGGATTGAAGTCTTTCCCAGAGAGCTCAGTATTAACAGCTGGCGTCATGTCTTGTCTCTCCGAGTCCTGAGACCACTGTCTCTGTTCCTTTGTTCAAATCTTGCTCTTAAGCCCCAATTTGTGTCTAATCAACAAAATCCTGTTTCTTTGCATTCTTCCCACTGCATTCTTAGCTGATTTTCCTGTTAGAGAAATCACTCTTGATTTGTTAAGAGCGCATTTTAGGTTTAGGTAGGTAACACGTTCTTTACTCTCCTTGCCTTAGCTGCCCTTAACTGTATACTTTTCTGTTAGTCTTATTTTTAATCCCCTTTGTTTTTAAAAGTCAAGCTTACTGGGTATCATTTGTGCAGTGGGCAGGCTGGAAGGGAGCTCCCAATGTTCTATCTCCTGGTATGCACATCTTTACATAATTTCCTCCCAACCTATGTAGGCTGGATGTGGTGAGTCACTTCTGATGAATAGAAGAAGGTAAAAGTGGTGGGCTGTCGTTACGAAGGTTAGGTTAAAGAACACGGTGCCTTCTGCCTTAGGCTTCTCTTTTTTTTATTAATATATTTTTTTATTGAAGTTCGATTTGCCAACATATAGTATGACACCCAGTGCTCATCCTGCAAGTGCCCCCCTCAGTGCCCGTCACCCAGTCACCCCAACTCCCCACCCACCTCCCCTTCCACTACCCCTTGTTTGTTTCTCAGAATTAATGGATAAAGAAGATGTGGTCTATGTATACAATGGAATATTAGCCATCAGAAAAGATGAATTCCCACCATTTGCTTCGACATGGATGGAACTGGAGGGGATTATGCTGAGTGAAGTAAGTCAAATACCAGAAGGACAATCCTCATGTGGTTTCACTCATATGGGGAATACAGGCTGCCCTCTTTTGATCTCTGGCTTTGTGGGAAGCCAGTGGCCAAGCTGTGAGCCACCTACGGAGAGAGCCACCTGGCAAGGCACTGAGGAAGACCCCTGGTCAACAGGCAGTAAGGAATTAAGTTCTGCCAACACCCACCAGAGTGGGCTTGGAAGCGGACTCTACCCACATTGAACATGAAGATGACTGTACGCCCAGCCCACCACTTGACTGCAGCCTTGTAGAGACTAAGCCACAGGCAACCAAAAAAACTGAGCTTCAACTTCTGACCCACAGAGATCATGTGACAATAAGTGTTTATTGTTGTAAGCCACTAAGTTTGGGGATACTTTGCTAGGGAACGATAGATAACTAGCGTAATTTCCCTACAGTATACTTCACTTTTTTAGGTGTATAATTCTTTGAGTTTTGGCAAAGGCATACATTTCTGTACACAGCACCACAATTCAGATATAAGATCTTTCCAACACTTTCACTCCCGAAAGTTCTGTCTTGATCCATTCTAATCAAGGTCTTCCCCTGTCCCCAACCCCGTGGCAAACTGATCTGTTTCCTGTCCCTATGATTCTGCTTTTTCCAGAATGTCATATAAATGGAATTATATAGTACACAGCCTTTTGTTTATGTTTTCTTTCAGTTAGTATAATGTATTTGAGATTCATCCAAGTTGTTTCATGTAGTGGTACTTGAGTCCTTTTAACTGAGCAGTATTCCATTTTATGTATGGACCATAGTTACTTATCTATTACCAGATAATGAGCATTTGGAATAATTCCAGTTTGGGGTGATTATAATAAAGCGACTAAAATGTTTGCAGTCCTTACCATATGGACATATTTTTGCCCTCTTGGTTAAATACCAGAAAGTAGGGATTAGATGATTGCATGTAAATATGTGTTTAACTTTTTAGGAGACTACTGAAGTGTTTTCAAAGGTGAGTATACTTTACATTCCCCACCATTGATGTGGTAAGAGTTCCAGTTGCTCTGCATCTTGGCAGGCCTTGGTATTATCAGATTTATTTTCTATGACAGTCACTGAAATATATGTGTAGTGGTATTTCATTGGGAGTTTAATTAGCATTCTCCTAATGACTCATGATGTTGAGTATCTTTTTGTGTGTTTATTTGTCATCCATACATTCTCTTTGGTAAACTGAATGAATTTTGTGCTCAATTTTAAAATGCTGGATAGAAGAGATGAAAAGAAATCCTGGACTTGTTCCTAGTCTTGGGAAGAAACATTCTTTATTTCACTCTTAAATGTGATGTTACTTATAGGGTTTTTTATTTTTATTTTTATTTTTGTATTTTTGCTTTGTTGTTGTTGCTGTTGTTTTTTGGTTAAGAAAGTCCCTTTAATTCTTAGATTACTGAGATCTATTGCATATCATTAATGAGTGCTGAATTTCATCATTATTTCCTGCATCTATTGAAATGATAATATGATTTTCCTTCTTTACTCTGTAAATATGGTGAATTAAATTGATTTTCAAATGCTGAACCAAATTTGCATTCCTGGGATAAAGCACATTTGATCATAATGGGTTCTATGGATTCAATTTGCTAATAATTTAAGTATGTTTGAATCTATGTTTATGAAGTATATTGATCTGTAAACTTCTTGTAATATCTTTTTCCATTTTTTTAAGATTATTTATTTATTTATTTATTTATTTATTTATTTATTTATTTTGAGAGAGAGAGAATAAACAGGGGGAGCTGCAGGCAGAGGGAGAGGGAGAAACAGTCTCCCTGCAGAACAGAGCAAGGAACCTGATGCAGGATCATGACCTGAGCTGAAGGCAGATGCTTAACAGACTGAGCCACTCAGGTGCCCCTGTCCATTTTTCCTATCAGTATAAGCCTGGTGAGTTGGGAACTCACAAAATGAGTTGGGAAGTGGTCTTTTTTCTTCCATTTTCTGGAAGAGTTTGTGTAGAATTGGTATAACATGTTCTTATGAATATAGACATTGTCAAAGATACATCAAAGTTTTTTTCTAATTCTGCTTTCAGTTAAATGATTCTTCTAGGAGTGTTTTCTTTTTTACGAAGACTTTATTGTTTCCTCTTTGCTCCTTTCATGATATAGATGAGGAGAGTAGTTTCTCTCTTTAAGGAATCATCTTAACACTGTCCTCCAAACACTAGATTTTTATTTCTAGATGTGTTACACACACACACACACACATATTTCTTAAGTACTGTCATTTCCTTTTCTATAAGAAATATTCAGTTCCATAGCACCAAACTACGTCATTATATGAATATATTCATATATAAAATATATTCATATATATGAATATAAAACTATATTTGCCTACTTGTGTGACAATACTAAGCCCCAATTTTTTACCCTTACTTGTGTAATGACAAAAACACAGTTTAGAACATACCAAGAGTTAACTCATTGATTCAGAATTGTGTTCTCATTGTGTATAGGCTTTGTACTTAGGAGATGAGGATAGGAGAATAAAGACAGACATGTTTTCTATTCTTATGGCATTATAGACAAGTGGGAAAAAATGTTTTTACTAAGCCAAGTAATTCCAATTTTGCTTTAGATCATCCCATTTTTTATCTTAATATTTGGGGAGGTCATTGAAAGGACATAACTACTGTTTAGCCTTTGAGCTGGACCAAGGTAATGGCCTGTCTCCTGATCTTGGAATGTGTCCATGGAATGTCCCCTGCCCCCAGAAGCTGCCCCCAGAAGCTGCCCCCAGGATGCAGCCTCAAGATAGTGATATGGTGTTTAGAACCTTTGGATGGTATATGTGACTGAACCCAGTTGAGATTGCTTTATAAACATTTACGATTTGGCTGAAGGGTGCAGAGAACTGCTCCTTTTGTGGCTGCCCAAGACAGGCATCAGATGTAAATGTCTTTGTCCATTAAACTTGCCATGTACCAATTGGGAGTGGCCTAGTCTTTCTTCACTATCTCCCTGCCCTCTGGGTATGTGGTCCAGTTTCAGATTACACCTGGAAAGCTCCCAAAGTTACCAACTAGCGCCTAAGAATGCTGGAACCCTTCTTTGTTGTGATTTTTTGTCTCATCTTTTTTTTTTTTCCTTTAGTATTTACTTTGTGTATAGGTGAAAAAGTGGAGGATTTTCTTCTTTTCCTTTGACTTTCAATTTAAAATTTTTTTTAAATGGTCATTGAAAATACTTAGTTTAGAACCCTTTATGCTGTTGCTGGCAAATGTATCATAGAAAGTCAAATCCATTTCTTTAGTGATCAGTAGGTACATTGTTGAATTTTATGAAAGACTCAGTCACAATTCAGGAATAGAGCCTACCTTCTGCCCATCCAACAGCTCTACGTGACACCATTTTACCTACACTTCAATAATTCTATTTCTACTTTCACTTCTTGGAGCAAACATGAGTTTCACTTTCTGGATTTGAGGATCTGAATTTTTCTGTCTTTAGCCTTACTCCCTGGCATCTGTTTTGAGTTGAAGTTATGCATAATTCCTTTGATATTTAGTATAATCCAATTCATTGCATTGGTCTTTTAAAACTGGATTTTATTCAATTTTAAACTCATTGAAATTATGGTTTTTCACATGGTTAAAGTTTTTACTATAAAAGCAATGCATAACCCAAAATATGGATGAAGATGCTATGAAGTTAAAAAGTAGTCTCTTTATAAAACTATTCTCTCTGAGGTATGCTTACAGAAATTAAAAATGTTTAATCAAAAAGAAAGAAAACACCAAATATATATGTATACTTTTTTAAGATATATATTTTTTTCTGGGTATAGAATTCTAGCGTTTTTGTTGTTATTGTTCATAAAGATTGTTCCATTATCTTCTAGCTTGCAGTTATTCTATGGAGGAGTCTACTGCTATCTTTATTTTTATTCCCTTTTATGCTATATGCCCGGTGGATTTTAATTTTTTTTCTCTTCATCGTGAGTTTCAAACAATTTGATTGTGATGTACTTTAGTGTCGTTTTCTCACATTTGGGGTTTGTTGCACTTTTTGAATTTGTGAGTTCATAGTTCTTGTCAAGTCTGGAAAAATTTGGCCTTTATGTCTTCAACTTATTTTTTTTCTGTTCTCTTTTCCTTATTTCAGGATTCCAATTACATATATGTCAGACCCATTAAAGTGTAGCAAATCTCACTGATGTTTTATTCATTTATTTCTGTTTTCTTCCCCCTTTCTGTGTTTCAATTTTTATTTCTATTGCTATGCTTCCCCATCCTCCACTGTTTTCTTCCTCCAGTATTTAATATGTTGTTAATCACATCCAGTATATTTTTTAAAATATTTATTTATTTTAGAGAGAGAGAGAGAGTGCATGCATAAGTAGGGGGAAGGGGCAAAGGGAGAGGGAGAATGAGAATCCCAAGTAGACTCTCTGCTGAGCATGGAGATCCCTTGGGGCTCAATCCCAGGGCCCTGAGATCATGACCTGAGCCAAAATCAAGATTCTGAAGCTCAAGTTACCGAGCCACCCAGGGACCCTTATCCAGTATATATATATTTTTAATTTTTTTTAAATTTTTATTTATTTATGATAGTCACACAGAGAGAGAGAGAGGCAGAGACATAGGCAGAGGGAGAAGCAGGCTCCATGCACCGGGAGCCCGACATGGGATTCGATCCCGGGTCTCCAGAATCGCAATATATCAAATATAGTTTAAGTTATTTAAAAATATCCTTGACTTTTAATTCTATTATTACTCACATTCCTGCTGATTAATTTATCTTCTCATTATGCATGATGTTTTCTTGCTTACTTGCATGCCTTATCATTTCTGGTTAGCTGTCACACATTTTGAATTTTAACTCTTGTATACTGGATATTTTGTATTTTCAATTTAATTCTGAAATATGGGTATGCTACTTTGGAACAGATTGATCCTTTCAAGGTTTGCTTTTCAGCTTTGTTATCTTGAATTGGAGTAGTCTGTAATCTTGTCCTACTAATGAAGCAACACATTCCTGAGTGCTCCTCAGGCCAGGTACCATGAGGTTTGCCAGTGTCTGTTGGGACATGTGTTGCATCTAGTCTTGTATTACTCCTAGGGATTCTTTCTCCAGTTATTTTCCTGTGACTCTTTTCTCACCTTTGTGTGATAAGTATTCAGCTGAGGGCTCATGGAACATTGTTCTCTAGTTTTCCCAAGTTCTTTCTGTGTGGCATCCCTCTGTCTAATACTCTTCCCTGCATAATTTGGTTACCTTTCCCTTCTTGAATTCTCAATAAGTGTCCTCAGTGTAGGGAGACCACCAGAATCTGTTTATGGTTCCTTTCCCTGGGCAATAGCCTAGAAATGCAATAGCCAGTCATCTGGGACAATAGTCTCATCTCATTTGCTTTTCTTCTTTCAGTGCTCACTGTCTTGTGATATCTATTATTGAAAGTCTGAAAAACATTAAATCACATATTTTGTATGGTATGTTACTTCTTAAAAGTGGGGGTTGAATCTGGTTCTTGTTACTTCATACCACAGATAGTCAAAGTCCCCCAGAGATAGAGCTTGTTTAGTTCTAGTATGCCACTATGTTCTTTTTCTATAATTTCTATGTTTCTGTCGAGATTCTATATTTGTTCACCCACTCTTTATTTGTTTACCCAGTCATCTTTTGCTATAAATTCTTTAATATATTTATAATCATTCTTTTAAAGTCCTTTTCTGCTAATTTCTATGACTAGGACACCTGTTTGTATGCTTTTTATTGACTTTTTTCATGACTATGGGCTACATCTTTCTTAAATTTTTAATTGTATTCCATTAGAAGTGGCTTGTAGATACTTGGATTTTGTTAACTCATTATGTTAAATATGTTTTGTTCTGGCTGGGAGTTAAAGTTCCAGAACCCTTTATTTATTTATTAACTGTTTTGTTGGATTTTGTTACAGATTCAGGATACAAACTTTTGGTGATTATACGTGGTACAAATATCTTTTCCACTCTGTGACTTTATATTCTCCTAATATTATCTTTTGATTAAAGAAGTTCAGAATTTTGATGTAGTAAATTTTAAATTTAAATTTTAAATGTGTTTTTTTATGTTACTTTCTATACATATTGTATCAATTTGTACTACCACCAAAAGTGGGCACTTTTATTTCCTTACATACCTGCTAATCATCGATTTTGATATTTTTACTTCTTATCTCTTAGATAAGACATTCCACATTATTGTTTTTAATACCTTTATTCAATAGATATTAAGTCAGGACCTGTCATATAGTTAAAAAATACTGTCTGTGTTTCTGGATAGACTATACATAATACCCATAAGGTTACAACCCTCAGGGATGCTCATTCAAGTTCTAGGAAGGGATTGGGTTGGAGTGAGAGAGCTAGAAATAAATCAACTAACAAACACATTGTAAAGTGGTAAAACTATGCAAGAAATTAAAACAGGGTTAGGTGACAGTCATTGAATGGTTGGCAATGTTATTTTGGATAGACTGGAAATGTTTATTAGAGAAAGTAATATATAAGGTAAGATTTAAAAAACAAGAAGTTGGGGTACCTGGATGGCTCAGTAGGTTGAGTGTTTGACTCTTGATTTCAACTCAGGGTGGGGAGTCTGCTTAAGATGCTCTTTCTTCTGGGGCGCCTGGTGGCTCAGTGGTTGAGCAGTTGCCTTTGGCTCAGGTCATGATCCTGGGGTCCTGGGATCAAGTCCCACATAGGGCTCCCCACAGGGAGCCTGCTTTTCCCTCTGCCTATGTCTCCGCCTCTCTCTCTCTATGTCTCTCATGAATAAATAAATAAATAAAATCTTTTTAAAAAATCTTTAAAAAAAATTATCTTTCTCTCTCTCTCTTCCCCTCCCCCTGTTCATGCTTGCTTGCTCACTTTCTCTCTCATATCAATAAATAAATCTTAAAAAAAAAAAAAGACAAACAAGAAGCAGCTAGTCTATGAAAAAAGAAAGAAAGAAAAGCTACCAGGGAAAGGAAACTGCTAGTACAAAAGATCTTACTCAGCTATGAATTTTATTTGCGAAACATGAGGAAAAAATGCTGTGGCTATGCAGACAAACACATGGGGTAAAATAGAAGCAATCAAGACTCAAGTTCTGTGCTGGCATGTTAAAGTCAGAGTAAAGATTAAAAGATTTAAGAAAGGTGCCCATGACAAAGGGATGAATTATGAATTACCAAGAATTGTGACAGGAATCACAGCATTGGAAAAAGTGACCATAACTCAGGAGCTACAATCTTCAGAGAGTTACAGCGAGGGTCTGTGGGTGACTGCACTATGGAGGAGTAGCTAGTGGTGTAGTTTAATTGCATACAATTCAAAGCTGGACGTGTTTAAGGGAGAAGGGAGGAAAATGCTCATGAAGCATTAGTATGCATTGGGGGCATATGTGACACTCTGTAGGCTCAGGCATGAGAAATATGAGGGAAGCACAGTTGACACTTAGCACAAGGAAGAAAACATTCCGAGAAGAGTTTGAGTACTTAGGGGATTTTGATGATTATGATTTGATAATTTTGAGTTGCAGAAAATAGAGTATCGGGACAAGTAGAGAAGGGTAAGGAAATAGTGTCATAATCATCTGAAAATGGAGAAGTAGATTCGTGGATTTAAAGAAGCTGGGTTCTTCCTGGCACTGCTGAGTCCCTGACCTACATACCTCTTGTCTCAAACATTATTTGTTTAAACCTCTTGTTACTTGTAACCAAATTGATCCTGATACAGTAGATATGGGTTGGTTTTTAGCAGGAGTCTGATTTAATCTAGTGTAAATTTTACAAAGAACATTCTGTGCTCTGTGGAAAATGTGATATATGGAAGCAAAGATAGAGGCAAAATTGCAAGTGGGCAATAATTCATAAAAAGATGCTCAAACTGACTTTTAATATTTGTTGACCATTTGTTTGTTTTTATGTCATTTGCTTGATGTGTTACTTTCCTAGGAAAAGTGAGTGGCTTAAACCAACAGAAATTTATTTGCTCACTGTTCTGGAGGCAAGAAGTCTGAAATCAAGTGTTGGCAGGGCCATGCTCCCTCTGAAGCCTCTAGAGTAGAATCCTTTTGCCTGGTCCAGTTTCAGGTATCTCCAGGCGTTCCTTGATTTGTGGCAGCATTAACTCCAATCTCTATATCATAATTTAATGGCCTTCTAACCTGTGTGTCTTTGAGCCCCAATTTTGCTTTTCTTATAAGAATACTAGATATTTGTTTAGGCCCCAGCTCAACCCATAATGTTTGGTCATGTTCTCTGTCTAGTATTTTTACTAGACTATTTGCCTCTTTCTTACTACTGTTTTGTAAATTCCTTAAAAATTTATATGTGCTGCAGACATTTTGTAAGGTAGTCTTTACACTTCATTTAAGAAAAAAATAGCTATTGTGAACCTTTAATTTTTTGATAGTGGCCTTTCTTTTTTAAATTTATAGCATTTTCTTATTTATAAAAATATCTATCATTCCAAGATTATCTTTAATGTACCTCTATTAATCAATTAACTTTTTAATACTTAGAGAATTGAATTTTTGGTTACATTGGAATTTACTTTTATTGAGATCTTAATTATGTTATCTTTCATCACATCCTTAAACCTCTTTTATTAACAAAGAGATCAACTTGTGTTTATGGCTCACATAACCAATCCCTGCTTCAGGTCAGAATGATACATAATACAGGCCCTCCCCTCACCTGGACTGGTTCCCTAATGTTCTTTCTTCCTATTTATCAGGATAGACTAAGTTATTTATGATATATTCCCAAGAGCTTCTTGCTAAGCTGACTTGGAAATTTCTAGGCTTATTCATTCTGGTCTGGAGTATAGTTTTCTCCTGGGAAATTCTACTCTTGCAAATTTAACTTTCCCACGTATGTAGGTAGACAATCACTAAAAGGGGATACTCTTGAGGGATTTTAGGGGAGGAAACAGCCTTGAATGGAGCGGTAGGGCATGGATTATGGAGTAGAAGAAATTCCAAGTCTCAGTACCCAGGAGAAAAGTGATAGTGAATAGAGTTCTTGAGCCAATATAAATCACAAGTTGTTACTGTTTACACATAGATTTTTTTCTTTATTTTTCCTTTTCGTCTTCTTCTTTTTTCTTTAAAGAAATAAGGACTTTCGGTCTTATGGTTGGCAGTCAAGCTTCCTTTAGTGACCATAAATCTCTCCCAAATGCTAAGAACCTGCGCAAATTTGGCAAGCCAGCTGAGTAAAAAGGTCATCTTCTTGCCTAACGGCAGATTCTGTAGTTTTTACCACACAATTCCCTTTATGGTCATAATTGTCCCTTGCAAAAATATAGTGTTACAGCAGAACTCATAAAACTGCTGCCTCTGGAATAAACAAGAAAGGGCACATTCTCACATTCTCATTTCCAAACAACTTATGCACCAATAGAGTTTAGCTTCCATTTGAGACGGAAAGCAGTGATTCCACTAACAATGCAGTGTCTTTGATAGACGGCCCGTTTGACCTTTTAGTGCACAGATTAATCTGTTTGCACCTATTGGGTATGTATGTCTTTTAGTTTGTAGATAACATATGACTTGCACATCTATTTACAGTTCCTACAAGGCAGCGATGCTCTCGTTGGTTAGTGCAGGATCTGGCACACTTTAAGTGCAAGGAGGAGCTTAATAATACACTGTTTTCAGCATTTTCAGTTCTGAAAAGAAGCAAAACGGAGAAGGAAGCAGCACATGGTGAAGAAATGGAGGTAGCCTCAACCTGAAAGAGAATTTAAGCCAACCTCCACGCTTTGAAGTTAGAAAGAACATGATGGGGGTGGAAAAAGAAAGGATGAACATTAGAATCACATACGCAAAACTATTTCTAAATCACGTGAGGTGAGGTTTCAGTGGGTTATTTTGCAGATAAAATGGCCAAAGCCCCCCCACCCCCTTTTTTTTTGGCGGAAGGAATGGTAACTTTTACATTCTGGGACATGCAAAAAGAAATAAAATTTTAAGGGGCAGGTTAACTTGGCAAATAGCTTTCCTTCTTTACCTACCTGATTCTGTAGAGAAAAGAATATCCCGCAAATACGTGAGGAAGGGGACGGGAGGCCATTAGATCACATGTAAAACATAAGACACTGTCTCACTTTTGGGTTTTAAACCATGTGGCCCAGTTGTACTTTGGTTTTGATGGACTATGGTGCTTAGATGTTGAGTGCTCTAGAGCTGGATAGCCTGGACCCAAATCCATATCCTCAAGTCTCTGGTCATGGGGGCAAGTTATTTAACTTGGTTAAGTTGTTTGTTTCTCTATAACATGGGGCTAATGATAGTGATGTAAAGGGGTTAACATATGTTATGCCCTTAGATCAGTGCCTGGTACTGCAAACATACAAAAATGTCAGTTATTGGAAGTAGTTGTAGAAACAGTAATACAAGTTGCATTAGTTTGCTTGGGCTGCCATAACAATGAACTGCACATGGGGTGGCTTAAACTACAGAAATTTATTCTCTGAAAGCTCTGGAAGCTGCAAATCTAAAATCAAGTGCCAGCAGGGTCACACGCCTTCTTTGCCTCTTCTAGTTTCTGGTGGTTCTTGGTGTTTCTTGGCTCAAAGCAGTATTGCAATCTGCCTCTGTCTTTACCTGGCCTTCTTCTGTGTCTCAGTCTCCCTGTCCTTTATCCTATTTCAGATCTACTCAACATTCAAGATAATCTCTTCTTGAAATCTTTAACATTACATCTGCAAAGTCTCTATTTCCAAATAAGGTTACATTCACTGGTACAGGAGATTAGGACTTGGACCTACAAAAGGTACACAGTTTAACACACTGCACACTCCACGACCCTCGGTTCAGGTGTGGCTTGTCACACACATTATCCCCACTCCCACTCCCAATAGGTGTTTTTACACCTGAATAATTTAAGTAGTCCGTCTTTTCAATCTCAGTAATAGGTTTAGAATAGGTCAGTCCTAATTTGGTCAGTGAAATCTTCCCTGGAATTTTAGGATTCTTTTTTTCTTTTTAAAAGATTTTATTTATCTGTTCATGAGAGGCACCAGAGGGAGGCAGAGACACAAGCAGAGGGAGAAGTAGGCTCCCTGTGGGGAGCCTAATGCAGGACTCAATCCCAGGACCCCAGGATCTTCACCTGAGCCAAAGGCAGATGCTCAACCACTGAGCCACCCAGGCATCCCTGGGATTTTTCTGATATAATGATATACTATTGATCTTACATAAACAGGAGTTGGTTGAGGTCGTTATGCACAACCACACTTGAGGAAGCCATTGAATTTCCAAACTGATGAAAGCAGTTTACAGAAAGAGGCACAATTTTGACAGTGGGAAAGTGGAAGAGAGGCAGGTAAGGAAGGATGGAGGGATGAGAAAAAGAAAGAATACTTTCTTTTCTTGTTTTAAACAGAATTTAGCTGTTCCTCTCTCCTAGTACTTAACACTTTATACCATTGTATAATAGACATTGACTGCATGCTTCTCTCCTTTATTAAGTGAAGAATTGAAGATTCCTTGAAGGTCAAGTTTGTATGCAATTGATTTTTGTAACCTCTCAGTTTTCATCCCATTCCACTGGGAACTCAGTAGACATTTATTGAATGAATGGGAATGGGTGGGATTAAGGAAACTAATCTTTTAAAATCTCTTACTATGTTCTACACATTGTGCTAGATACTTTCCATGAATTATGTCATTTTACCCTTGTAACATCTTTGTAAGGCAAGCATTATTATCTCTCTTTAGGGCTAACTGAGCCACAACTCAGAAAGTTTATGTGGATTTCTAAGCACTATAAAGTCTTAAGTGGTGGAATTGGGATTTGGATTCAAAGTTACCTACTTTTAAAACTTGTCCTTTAAGTCTATCTGGTCCCTAAATCTGATGTTCTGACAGAATTTCTAACAAGGAGAAACATTTTGGTATGGATTTGTGAGGACAAATGATAGAGGTGGGATGCTTGGATTGAATGGATATAATTTCTATATCTAGAAAAACATTGGGAAGATAATAAAAATATATAAATGATCTCATGTAAATTCCAAATTCAAAACTCTACATGAGCTCCTCCTTATTCTTGGATAAAATATAAACTTCTGACTGTGTCTTATAAAGCCCTTTGTGACTTGTCATTTGCCTTCAGTCTAGCCTTACAGGCATCTTTTAAAAAATTTGTTTAAATTTTGTTAGTTAATGTACAGTGCAATAGCAGTTTCTGGAGTAGAATTCAGTGATTCATCACTTACATTCAATACCCAGTGCTCATCACAAAAAATGACCTCTTTTTTAAAATATATATATATTTTTCAAAATTTTTTTCTTTAAATTCAATTTGCCAGCATATACCATAACACCCATTGCTCATCCGATCAAGTGCCCTCCTTAGGGCCCATCACTCAGTTACCATTACCCCATTTCCTCATCCACCTCCCCTTTTGCAACCTTTTGTTTCCCAAAGTTACACTAATACCTTACTAATAGCCTTATGTATATCTTATCTCCAGACAGTCTGAGAGCTTCCTTTCTGTTCCCTAACCACACTCAGCTCACTCCTGCCCATTCACTAGCATTCTCTTTCTCTGATGCACCCTCCTGATCTCATGACTGTTTTTTTCCCTGTCTTTTTGATTTCAGAGAGATCATATATCATAAGCAGCTTATTCATTTTCATCATGTAAAACTATTTTAATTTTAAATTTTAACACTTCACACTATTTGACATTTTCTTATTGTTTGTTTACTTGAATGTGTTTATCTTCTATTTTCCACTCTACTTCAGCAGAATGTAAAATATCTTAAAGCTAGACCAATGTCTATCTTGTTGTTGCTTGCAGCTCCCCTCCCCAGATCTTTGGCAATCATAAGCCTTCAGTAGGTATTTTTTGAACGAATGAATGAATGAAATTATAGTAGTGAAGTGGCTGTGGATTGGCAGTGCCCACAATAATTGAACTTAAGATCAGATGTAACAAAATAAATATTTGAAAGTAGTTGGCTAGAGTACAAGGTGCATTAAGGATAGCAGGATGTAAAAGCAGGGCATTTTGATACGGCCATTTTGATGCTGTAGTTTTTTGATGCATTTGTATCAAAATGGTTCTGGTAAAATAGATGGGACAGTGATGAAAATACCACATGGCAAGTATTCATAGGCTTTTCTCCTCTTATGCCTGCAAAGGAAGAGCATATATTTTTTTCTGTTCACTTTCTTGGATCTTAGGTGGAACAGATCCTGGGAACTACCTCCCATTAAAGAGCTATCACTAATATTTGTCTCTGATAGAGAAGAATTGGAGGGAAGAAAAGATGTGATTGATTTACATAAGAGAGTACTGTAGTAAGTCATTTATCAGGAAGGCAAAGAGTCAAGGAAAGAGGGCTGATATTCAGAGAGAAACAAAAAGATTGAAGGAGGAGCAGATGTCCTGTGAAGAGGATTTTTGAGGAGTGCGATGGGTAAATAGGGCTGATTAGGACATTTGGAGCTCTTTGTGTAATATGCTTTTCCTACTTTATCACCTCTTCAAGGTACTCCAGTAGAGAATTGTGTGATTTTTTTTCGGCTACTGGATTTGGATTTGTGTTTCTTCTAGATGTGACAAGGCCCAGATAAGCCTCTGAAGTAAAAGTTTTAAAACACAGATTTATCTGGCCTACATGCCTGTATTTATTTTTATTAGTAAGTCATGCTACAACACAGACCTCTGATGCTGACTTCTTTCTTACCCCCATTCCTGCCACTCAGTGAGCATCACTTCTTTATAGCAAGAAAACCACCAATACCAGGTATGCATTGTAAGAGTTTAGAGCCTAATGGTTTCCATCATAGTAAAAATATTGAACAAAATAAAATACAATGTATATATGCCATTAATGATGAAGGAAAGTAATAGAAATAACTGAGAATTCTCAATCCCGATTGAGAATTCTTCGTGCAATTTGATGCTCAGATAAGTAATCATACTGTGACCCAACTCTCTGCCATGTTTCCCCATAATGCTGCTTTTTTAAGATAAATATTTGCAGTGAAATAGCATTGGCCAAATTAGAGGGTTTATCAGAAGCAAGTTCTCATATACATAAACAGGAAAAGTTCCATTATTAAGTTATTTCATCTAAGTCATGCATCATTTGGAAATAATGTTTTTAAGTGAGTAATCAAGACCAAGAGTCAGGCCATACAAGGTATATTTTAATATGTAGATAATCAGGAAACATTTAACATATATTGAATAGTGGTCTTCCCTGAGAAAAACAAGAGTGGTGACATGACTCCTGATTCTGTGTGATTTGTTTGGTGGACGTTTCTCACAAACCAATTCATTCTTCAGCCCTTTTCTTGCCTCACACATCCTTGGCCCTCATGCTATTTCATCCTCTACCTTGGGTTGATTATAAAGTGGTAGAGTTTATAGATGGAGTGAAGCTGAAGGATGAGATAAAAATATGTGTTTTTGAGAATTGAAATAGTCAGAAGTTTGTTTTTTTGACTTGTTTATTTCAAAATTCCTACATCAAAAACACTCAGTAAAAATGATCTTGGTGGAATGTCTTTGGTATTAATAATTAGCTGTATCAAAGGAGCCTCTCTAAATGCCATGTTTCTAGGGGAGGAGCTGGGCAAAATTCATATAGGACCAAGATAAGATTTAAAAGGCACATTTGTGTTAGATTCTGGGGATTGAGTGAAAAACGTGTGCATCTGGCCTCAGTTCAATAAAAAATAGGAAAGCAGAAAAATTTCCTTTTAATCCTAGAGTGATAGAAATAAAATGGCATTGTTGTTATTGTTATTGTACTCTAGAAGACTAAAGTTCACAGATAGTTGCTTGGGTATTAAAAATCTTACTTGGAAAAACAAAAATAAATTAAAAAAATTTTCATAGTCAAATAAATTTGGGAAATGCGGAGTCAAACACAGCTAATCATTTGTCCAAGCTGCAGGGCCTCCAGGGCCTTCACAATGTTGATATGCCTCACAAATGTCCTGAAGGGGGGATAGTAGACAGTGTTTCCTCAACTTGGAGAACTGGTAGTCTGAAAGCACACTGGGCTGCAGAATGCAACTGATTTCAAGGACAAACAGAACTAGAAAGCAGAGGAAATAATAAAAGGATTATCCAAATAACCCAGAGAGAAAATAGTACTCTCCTGCCTTAGAAGTAACAGAATATGATTGGAAAGGAATTTCTCAATGCTGTGGTGTATAGGAAGTACCAAAAAAATTGGTACAAAATAGACATTCTTGAGATCTTTGTCATTCTTTATACAGGTACATGTACCTACGTCCTTAATTTTGTATTAATCTATATTTCTATCAATTGAACATTTCTATCTTTAGTTAAATGTGACACATGCCAAACTCCTTACACTTTGCTCTCCACCTACTCACTTCCTGTATAATTTATTCGTTGAGTGCCTCCATCTCTCAAGCTCTAACACATCAGATTCTTCTTTGATGACTCCTTCTCGCCACCTGAAAACTCACAAAAAAAACCTGTCATTTTTACTTCCTAATTATTGCTAAACCTTGTCCACCTCTTCATCTCCTCTGGCTTCCCAACAGATTCTCTTTCCAAAATTATTTTCTTAAAAACAAGTTTAATGGAGTCACCTTCACTCTGTGCTTGAAATACTGTACTTCCCTGTTGCCCAAAGGATAGAGTCATCCTTCTAAGTGAAGGCTTCTGTGACCTGGCCCAGACTCCCCGTCTGCCACGTCTTCCTCAACTGAGCCAAGACTGTTCCCTGATGCAACACAGCAGGCATTAGGCCTCTGTGTCCTGTGCACATGTTGTCTCCTCTACCTGAACTGTCTTTCCTTCTCTATTTGGCAAAAGCTTGCTTGTGAAATTGTTTGCTCCCTCTTTGAGGTCAGTTATTAGGATATTAAAGATATCTATTCCATTGCTCTCCCTCACATACCCCAGTGTTGCTAGCATATAGATAAAGAAAAACAATATAGGCCTAGTTTTGTTTCCTCTACCAAAGTCTCTTCATGAGTGAGTAAGCATTTTCTTCTAATCTTCTGGTGAATATGTTGGTCTGGAAGCTTCCCAAGACTTTCTAAATGTTGAAATAAATTATTCCCATTGGTTCCCCTTTGTCCTCCGTTATTCAAAATATAAATACCACTTAGTTAAATTTAATTCCATTTGTGGCCCATTTTGCCTCTCTAAAAACAACTAAAAACTGCTTATTTCGTTACTAATATTTATCACATAATTTACTAATTTTCAATTCGATAGCAGCAAACCAATACCAAGGTCACTTTCCAAGTCTTTTTTAAAAACGAGATGGCAAAGTGCCAAGAGTTTGGTGCAGTGTCCAATTCTAATGAAACATTAAGCATTTTAGCCAGCAATTCCAGTGTCCTCTGACTGCTTTAAAAACATTTGGTTGGATGCCATCTGTTCTTGGTGATTTATTTATGTTTTGTTTGTCAATTTTTTTCTAAAGTATCCTCTCTACTTACTTATTTATTGATCAATTTCTCTGGCCTACATACTATGAAAGTCGCTAGGAAATATTAAACAGCTAACTTGTGCCCAGCATGGTGCTGGGAAATGTGGGAAATACAAAACATTTGAGATTATGCATCTGTCCTCCAGAAGCTTATGTTTAGCTGGGGTAAAAAGCAAAAACAAAAATATGTAGACTATGTGACTTAAGTGACCTGGGTGCTATTAGTTGCAGGTACAAAATACATTAAACTCCAGATTCCAGTGTTTCCTGAGCACCTTCCAGCAGCCCTCTCCGCTTCCCTGCCAAACCCTTCCATTTCTCTGTGGAATTTCTAAGAGGTGTTTCTCATGTTGTCAAGGAAAGTCTACTTGTATTCTTTTGGGCTACCATTCTCTTGGACACTTATTGCTTAAAAATGTTTTGAGAGAGGTATTTCAGCATGGCCATTGCTGTCAGTGGAAATGTTTGCTGTCTGCCAGGCACAGCTGGCACTATTGCTGCTTCTCATCTGCTCTACAGGCTGGCTTGATGCTGCCATTTTGTGTGATGGAAAGATGGAAAGAATTTTGGCCTTTCTAAGTCTGTTCCCTGAGCCCTGAAGTATGGCCGATCACATACCTAGTCTCTCACTATCTTTTGTCAAAACAATCTCTCATCTTCTGTCTTGCACCTCTTTTTTTTAGACCTTGAGGTGGCTGGACAATAGACTCCATCTATTTCCTCAACTTGAATTCCTTCTGCCTCTGGTCACTATGCACCACTCCTTTCCTTCCTCGCAACCAAAATTAAAATTTCTCATTCATATATACTCATGCAAAACAATTCTGGGAGGTATCACTGATCCTACGTGTCCAATCTTCATTTGGTACTGAATAAATTCACAATGCATCTCAATTAATCCTCACAGCAACCCTACAAGGTGGGTACTGCTATTCATGTTTTACAGCAAAGTGTACTTAAGTTTAGAGAAACTAGCTTAAGGGTACACGACTAGTAAGATTCCATTATTAGAAAATGTTGGCAGCCTATTCCATGAGTGGGAAACTGTAGCAGTTTGATTGCTTTAATTTGCATTCCTTTTTGTTACATAAAAAAAGTAATGCCTTGATTATAGAGAAACCAGCAAAGTGAATTTTATTTTGATAGAACTTTAAGATAGAACGTGATAGAACTTTAAGTTAAATTCACGGTGGCTGATTGGTCCCTCCCTCAGAATCTCTCTGTCTCTCTCTCTCTCTTTTTTTTTTTTTAACTCTAATGTAACTCTTTAAGCCAAATTTGAAATCAATAAACAATAAGGCCACTGCTCAAATCAGGCATTATCTGCTTCAGAACTTGTCATGTCTCAGTTTCTGATTGGCAAGTGAATTACAGCCAAGTACTTATTAGATGGTTAGGCTCCCTTCCAGTACAGTCTTCAATTATCTTTGTTATTGTACAGCAAAGAACATTTGCTTGATGAAGTGGGGCTGATTTGCTTATTGTATGTCTCTGCATTCTCGTTAATCTCTCCAATTCTGCAATTTGTATTGGTTTTCTAGTTATTAGTGTGAATTGATGAGACCATGCTTTATTATTAGTGCTGTCTCCTAGCAGTACGTAACCCTTTGGAATATGCAGAAAACATGACAAATCCCCCAGCCCTGAAGTCTTTGCAGGCTAAGTATGAATGACCCCACTACAACAAACGGACAGGGAAGAGTGCTAATGTTTTAACTGGTGAAGCTAAAGAGTGAATAGGAATCTATTAACATTCTTAGTCATTTAAACAGTCATCTGTTTCTTCTTCTCATTCCTGTGGCTTAAATGTGTAGTTTAAAAATGTATTTTCAGGGGATCCCTGGGTGGTTCAGTGGTTTAGCGCCTGCCTTTGGCCCAGGGCGTGATCCTGGAGACCCCGGATGGAGTCCTACATCAGGGTCCCTGCAGGGAACCTGCTTCTCATTCTGCCTGTGTCTCTGCCTCTCTCTCTGTGTCTCTCATGAATAAATAAATAAAATCTTTAAAAATAAATAAATAAAAGTGTATTTTCATTTGTGCGTGATTGTCACTTCTTCCTGTATTTCATGATGATGCTAGACCAAACCCCAATTTTACTGTAGGACTTTAGCTGAAGAACTCCTTGAGCCTCCTAACAAAGATTTCCCTCTCAGGTGACCCACATGAACTCTCTAGCTTATAATTAAATATTGATTAAAAAATACTCTTATTATATCTCTTCAGAAAATCCCAAGTAATCAAATGGTCACGTTTCTCTACTTAGGGAATCACCTGTCTTTTTGCTTCCATTGGACTTCTCTAATAATCATCACAGAGCACCCGACTGACGGCAGAGACAGGTAGGCATCATGATATCCCTTGAACACTACTTCAAGGAGAAAAATAACACCACTCAATACATTTCAACGATTTCCTCATCAATTACTTCTCAGTAGTGAATTATTTCCATAGGACAGTAGAACTCTTGCTTCAAGACTTGAAAAACATAAAGTTTGGCATGGGATATGGGGATTCACTCACAGCATATAATGTTGTAGCATGTGAGCAATATCTAAAGAGTAGATTACTGGAAATAATGTTTTGGGCAGAATTGAAAGGTTTTGCTAAAAAGTGGATTTTTATAAAGATCATAAAGGAGAAAATGAATCATTCTTTGGAGGAAGATCAAAATACCTGTGTTTTTACACTTGGAAAATGCCTTCATGTTTAAACTCTCCAAAAACTGCAGCTCTATTCTTTTGAGGTCAACATCCTGAAATAAGGGAAATATATGCTCTTTGTGTACCTTATATCTCTTGTACTTTGTTAACCAAGCATTTATGATCTTGCGTCTTTTCGGTGTGGACTATTACATCCTTTCAGATGCCCAGGGGAAATGACCATTTCTCCATTTCTGCTCAAATCTTTCCATATTCAGTATTGTGTAAAGATGCCCTGAGAGGTAAAGTGTATGAATAATGATGTTTTATGACTGCAATTATTCCTCAGTTGATTATTCATTACTCATAGTGTGAACTCTGAGAGAAATTTACATTCTCTTCCTATAGTTAAATGTTACTATCAATTTAGTGTTATAAATTTCTGCCGGATGTAAAGTAATCACGCCTCATTTCCAATATTGAATTGTCTTTGAGTGATCATATGTCTTTACCAAGCCTTTTCTATTAATTACTAATATTTTCAATCTTGTATAGTACCATAAATCTTATCCATTAGATGAAAAATCATGGTTAATTCTGAATCATTAAATGAAAACTAATGACTCAATCTAACTCAATTCATGATAGTATCTTTCTAAATTTCATGTTTGCTCTAATCTCCATGAAACTGGATGCATTTATATGCTTGCTTCACATTTGTGTTTTAGCCTTTATCCTAGTTTATTCCTTCCCAAATAGTTTTATATTTTTACCTTGAATTCTTCCAAAAGATTTTAAAGTAGCTTTCTGCTGGGTTCACTATCACTTGGATGTCTTTCTCAAATTACTTTCAAATCTCTGCTCTTAGGAAAATCTCAATAGCTTGATTTTTGTTTTTGTTTTTCAAAATATTTTGGATAGATTTTTCATTTATTTCCAATACCAAAACATATTCTCATGTTTGGCTAAAAACATTAAGCAATGATTAGACAAGGCATTTGTTGCAAACACAGAGGATAATTTTAGTCACATATACGCTTTTCTTCATTTTTTTCCATTATGGGTAAATAATGCTCTGATGAATATTCTTTTTTTTTTTAAGATTTTATTTATTTATTCATGAAAGACACACAGAGAGAAAGGCAGAGACGTAGGCAAAGGGAGAAGCAGGCTCCAGGCAGGGAGCGTGATGTGGGACTTGATCCTGAGACTGTGGATCACTCCCTGAGCCAGGGGTAGGTGCTCAACTGCTGAGCCACCCAGGCATCCCTGAATATTCTTATACATAATTTTCGTGCATATTTCTGTTTATTTCCTTGAGATAATTGTTTAGAAGTTTTATCTCCAGGAAAATGTTCTTTTTAAGCAAATTTTAATCTTTGCCTAAATTTGAGCACTGATGTTTCTTGAATTATGAATTGCCTGTTTACTAGTTTCCTTTGTCCATATGTCTTGAACTTTTCATCTTATTACTAATTTGTAAGACATATTAATGCATTTGTGGGATCAATCCCTTGTCATATATTCTTGAATACACATTTTATTTGCGCAACTTTATTAATTCTTCCCCCCCCCCCCCCCAATGCAAACACACGAGAGGGTTTATTTACAAACTCGAGCTTGCGTCCAAGTATACCCGACACAGTGGAGCAGGGACTTGGACCCCGAGGTGGGTTTCAGCTTAGGTTTTATAGGCTGGTCTAGGGGATCTTCAGAAGGGGTGGAGGAATTTCTCAAGTTCTGTTTACATTTTGACGTGGGGCTTTCAAGGGCATTGAGCTCTGTTCTTATTCTAATAGGGAATAAGAACAGAGCTGCCCTTGGCTTGGGCTTGCCCTTGGCTTGAGTTCTGTTCTCATTCTAATAGGGGCTTTCTAGGACGTTAAACTGAAAGCTGTTTTCTTCCTGTAACTGAAGTAAGGTAAAGTTCAGCTCTTATTCACAGGGGCCTGGGATGGCTGCACTTGTGATAACGCTGAAATCAAAGTGGAATGGCCTTAATTTTCTCAGCCTCCACATTTCCCCCTCTCAGAGGAACCTAAGGAAGGACCCAATCATGGGTCCAAGTTGCTCTCAGAGTGAGCCAGGGGGAATGATTAAACCAGGATTCTAACCAACCTTGTTGCTATTCTCGCTCCTATTTACATTCGAGGGAAGAAGCAACATTTTACGTTTAAGGCAGCACATAACCAACCCCACCCCACCCTTTTGTTGTAAGAAGACTAAGTCTAATCCCCTTCTATTTTGAAAGACAACCTCAGACTAGGGAGTCTTGGAGGTGGGAAATAAGTGAGAACGGTGCAGTCTTAGCTTTAGGGGATTGTCCTTGTCCGGCTGGCTTTTCCCTTCTGGAACAAAGTCCTTGAGAACGGCGTGTGGGTCAGCTGATTGGATGTGGGTGTAGTGGACTCAGGGAGTAATCCCGTGGACCTTGAGAGTGGTGGGGGGGCGTCAGGATCACGATGTAAGGTCCCTTCCAGCGAGGTTGAAGTGCCTAGTGTTGGTATCTCCGCACGTACACCCAGTCACCTGGCCGATATCGATGGGGGCCCGGGGGTGGCCCAGTCTCATAGAGGGCCCTCAGCTTAGGCCACACCTGCTCATGGGTTCGTTGTAACATTTGGAGGAGAAAAGAAGTTGGTGATCATCAAATTCAGCAAGCACTTCAGGTTTTAAATTGGGGATAACAGGTGGAGGAAGACCGAACATGATCTCGTAGGGAGTCAGTCCCATCTTATATGGGGAGTTCCTCACCCTATATAGGGTGAAGGGGAGGAGAGTCACCCAGTCCCTGCCAGTCTCCCGGGCTAATTTAGTTAAGGTCTCCTTTAATTTTCTGTTCATCCTCTCTACCTGTCCTGAGCTCTGGGGCCTATGTGCACAATGTAATTTCCAATCTGCCCCAAGTACTAGGACCACTCCCCGTGTTACTTTAGAGATGAATCCTGGGCCGTTGTCTGACCCAATCTTAACAGGAAAACCATACCTCGGTAAGGTGTCTGCCAGCAGTTTCTTGGTCACAGTCTGTGCCGTTTCATGTTTGGTGGGAAATGCCTCTGCCCATCCTGAAAAAGTATCTACAAACACTCATAAATACCTGTATCTGTATTTTCCAGGTTTTACCTCAGTGAAGTCCACTTCCCAGTAGGCTCCTGGGCGGTCCCCTCCGAGCCGGGTGCCCGGGTTAGATCCATGGGCGGTGGCATTAGTTAACTGGCATGGGTGGCAGCTCGCCACAATCTGCTCGATCTTTGCTCGAGAGTCTTTAATAGTGATCTTTGCATGTCGTCTGAGGTCTCCCATCTTCCTTGTCCCCATGTGAGTATCCGATGCATTTTGGATAGGACTCGCCGTCCTAGTTCCTCTGGCAGGACGATGCTGGAGTCCGCGGCCCTCCACCAGCCACGCAAGCCCTGGGTCACAGGCAAGCGTTTGATCCAGTGTAAGTCAGCATCAGTATCGTTGGGGGTGTCGGGCAGGGTCAGTGCCCCCGGATCAGGTCGCTGGTTGCTAAGACCTGGGTCACCAGAAGGGCCGCCTCCTTTGCTTTTAAATCGGCTCGCCGGTTTCCCCTGGCTACTGGCCTGTCTGCCTTTCGGTGCCCCGGACAGTGGGTGACGGCTAGGGCCTTGGGCAGCCAGAGGGCCCCCAGGAGTTCAAGAATCTCCGTTTTGTTGTGAACAGTCTTTCCCTCTGCTGTCAGGAGCCCCCTCTCCCTGTAAAGGGCTCCGTGCGTGTGAGCGGTGGCGAGGGCGGACCTGCTGTCGGGTAGATGTTGATTCGGTTCCCTTCCCCCATGGCCAGCGCCTTGGCCAGCGCGGTCAGTTCTGCCCGTTGAGCCCACGATCCGGCTGCCAGTGGCCCCGCCCAGACGGTCTCCGTCTCCATGGTTACAGCTGCCCCCGCATATCTGACTCCTTCTCGGACTAAACTGCTGCCCTCCGCCTACCAGGTGACCTCCGCATTCGGCAGTGGCTGGTCCTGGAGATCAGCTGATTTCCGTGCACCTGTGCCAAATTTCTTGACAGTCATGCAGAGGGGGGTCCCAGTCTGGGTTAGGGGGTAGCGTTGCCAGATTCAGGGTTGTTGGTGGCTTAAATAAAATTCTGGTGGGGTTTAGCAGCAGGCTCTGATAATGGGTCAGACCGGCATTGCTGATCCAGGGGTCTGGGGGCTGTTTGAGTACCCCTTCAATAGCATGTGGGGTGGTAACATGCAGTTCTTGCCCCATGGCCAGTTTGTCTGCATCCTTGACCATAGTGGCCACCGCAGCAATAATTTTTAAGCATGGGGGCCATCCAGCAGCCACCGGGTCCAACTTTTTGGAGAGATAGGCTATGGGGCTCTTCCAGGGACCTAAGTACTGGACAAGGACCCCTTTTGTCACCCCGTCTTTCTCATTCACATACAGGTAGAAGGGCTTGGCTAGATCGGGCAACCCAAGAGCCTGGGCAGACAGTAAGGCCTGTTTAAGGTCATTAAAGGCTCTCTTCATGACCTCTGTCCATTCAAAATTTTACTGGTGCCTGGTGGCCCCTTGCACCCATGAAGTTTTGTTTGCCAATTTCCCTTGGGGGTGTAATAAAACCGAATGTTGTGCCCCAATGTCCACTGGGAATTCAACAGGTTGCCCCTCCACTTTAAGAGTTACCCTGGGATCGGGGAGGGGTGCCAAACTCCCCTAATTGTCCAGGTCCTCCATTTCCAAGATGTTGGCAGGGCCCTTAGATCTTTTGTTAGGGCAGCTTTTTACCCAATGACCCTCCTCTTTGCAATAGGTGCATTGGTTTTTGTTCATCTTAGGGCACTCCCAAGGGGGACCAGGGTCATCCTCCTTACCGGTCCCTGAAGCCAGCTTCTTGAGGTACCTCCGTCTTTCTGTGGGTCGTCCATGGTTGTGGCCAACAGGATCTTGGCCAGGTTTCGGATCTGCTGGTCACTTAGTTTGGTTTGTTGTTCTTCTGGACTTTCTCTATTATTATAGACTCATTCTGCTACTATCACTAAGTCCTGCAAGTTCTTCTCTCCCAGTCTCTCTACTCTTTGCAATTTCTTTTTAATGTCCGGAGTGGCCTGGTTAACAAAAGCCATGATAATTGCAGCCTTTGTTTCCAGGGCTTCTGGGTTCATAGGGGTGTACTGCCTAAAAGCCTCTATGACTCTCTCTAAGAAGGCTGCTGGACTCTCATCCTTACCCTGTCTCACATCATAGACCTTGGGCAGATTGGTAGGCTTGCGCGCGGCAGCCTGGAGACCTGCCATTAGAGTTTGGCAGTAGACCCAGTAGCTGAAGGCAACTTACCTTCAGCTGAGTTGTAGTCCCAGGTGGGGGGGGATAAAAGGAAGGCAGCATTTATGAGGTCTGGGTTTTGAGTCGGCTGTCTGTCCTCTCCCAGGACAGACTTCCGGGCTTCCACCTGAATTCGTTCTCTCTCCTCAGTGGTGAAGAGAACCTGCAAGAGCTGTTGACAATCATACCAAGTAGGCTGGTGGGTAAAGAGAACAGTATCTAAAAGCCTGATTAGATCTCTCAGATTATCAGAGAACTTTGCATTTTGGGTTTTCCAATTATATAAATCACTGGTGGAGAATGGCCAATATAACATTAGCTGTTCGCCAGTCTCATCGGGGGGCCCCATGGCGCGGAGAGGAAGGGTGGTGGAGTCGGCTGGCCCCACATTCAGATGTGGGGCCATCTGGTGGGTCCGACCATGTGTCCCCGCTGCTGGCCTGCGCACAGGGACTCCCTCATCAGGGAGGGGTGGCACCCCTTCTGCAGCCTCCCGGTGTCTCCAATGGAGGGGCGGAAGGGGGAGGGGGTGCCCGGTAGGGCGGCAGGAGGATCAGGTCCTCCGGGGAGGAATCCTGGAAGACCAGATGAAGGGGCGCTTGGGGCGTAGAGTCGGTCTCCTTCTAGGCTTTCCACAGGGCTAGAATCTCGGTGGGTCCTGCTTTGGGGGGTAAAAATGGTTTTAGCCAAGAAGGGGGATTCTCGATCATGTCCTGCCAGATTAGGATGTAGGGCACCTGGTCAGAGTGGCCGTCCGGTTTGTCCCTGAAGATCACAGCCTTAACCTGTAAGATAATAGGTAGGTGAAAAGTTCCTTCTTGGGGCCATCCCACGTCAAAGGTTGGCCATTCTGATATGCAATAAATTTGGAATCTCTCTCTCCATATGTCTATGCTCAGAATACGAGCCCTTTCCCTAACATCCAAGAAGTGGAGAGCATAAGAGACAGGGGAGTGGTTTCTGTCTCCCCCGTTATGTCCCCAATCCACACCAAGACACAGACAGTAAAGACAATTAACAAGGACACAACAACACAGACAAATGCAAAAAAAATTAACAAGGACATAGTAACACAGACAAACGTTCCAGTGCGGCCGCAGAGACAAAACAGAAAGCAACCCGAAGGGCTGACAGTCAGACCTCCTTACAGATGAGGACCCCCGTCCTCCTTACAGATGAGGACCTCAGTCCTCCAGGCAGGGGCAAGGGACGTCTCCTCAAGACCCCCGGTCGACGGCCCACCAGCATGTCCACCTAAGCCAATGCCAACCGAATACAGATTGGAATTCCTACAGGTACAGTACAGTTTAGAGCTCTCAGAAAATATGCACGCAAAAGGTGGAAAAAGCTGAGTGTACTCACCACGCGTGAAACCCTCTGGATGGGGTCCTGGAGGTTTCTTGGATCCCAGACGAGCCCCCAAATGTTGTGCCCAAGATTGTGAATCCGAGAAACCACCAAGGAGCCGACACCGATGCAAACACACGAGGGTTTATTTACAAGCTCGAGCTTGGGTCCAAGTATACCTGACACAGCGGAGCAGGGACTTGGACCTAATTCTTTTTTAAATTTTTTTAATTTTTAATTTTTTTAAATTTTTATTTATTTATGATAGTAACAGAGAGAGAGAGAGAGAGAGAGAGAGAGGCAGAGACATAGGCAGAGGGAGAAGCAGGCTCCATGCACCGGGAGCCCAGCGTGGGTTCGATCCTGGGTCTCCAGGATCGCGCCCTGGGCCAAAGGCAGGCGCTAAACCACTGCGCCACTCAGGGATCCCAATTCTTTTTTTTTTTTTTAATAATTCCTTCCTTTTCTTCTAAACTAAGAACTTATTTAGTACTGTCAGATTAATATTTGCCTATAGTTTCTTTTAGCTTTTTCTTTACTTTCCCCAATTTACCACTTTAATACATTTGTAATTTGCTCTGTTTCCCACAAAACTGACCTATTGAACCCAGCTCTTGCTTTCTCCATTGGCCACAAGTTTAGTATGCAATTAGAATTGCCTTTTAAAAAGTTTGATTAATTTTATACTCTTGCTTATAAAGTTCATTCTCCTTTTCTGTCACTAGCAGCTTTAGTCCTCTGACTGCAATTGGCCTGTAGTGCAAATCAGAGGTAATAGGCAGAGTCGTGGCCCACAAAAGATGCCTGTGCCCTCAGTTCTGAAACGTGTGAATATGTTACATACTATATGGCAAAAATAACTTGGAAGATGGAATTAATATCATGGACTGTAAGATGGGGAAACTATCTTGGATTACCTGCATGGACTCAACATAATCACATGGGCCCTTAAAAATGAAAGAGGAAGGCAGAAGAATCAGTCAGAGAAATGTAATGTTAGAATAGGCAGGAGACGTTCGAGGCATGAGAGAGACTTGACCCTCCATTGCTCAGTTTGCCAGTGAAGGAAGTCTTGAGACAAATAATGGTTGGCCTTTGGAAGCTGGAAACTGTCCTCAGCTGACAGTCATCAAGGAAATGGGGACCTCAGTCTGACAACCACAAGGAACTGAATTCTACTAAGAATTTGAATGAGCAAAGAGACAGAAGGGCACATGACACAGCCTTGCTAAACTTTGACTTGAGCCCAGTGAAATCATGCTAGACTTCTGACCTACAATACTGTATAATAATAAATTTGTGTTGTTTAAGCTGCTAAGTTTGTGGTAATTTGTTATAGGAATAATGGGACCAATAAACAAGGCCTTATGGACTTTAGTATTGGGGATATCTAGTTCAAATTCTGTCTCAGTCCCTTAATCGCTGAATAATTATAGAGCTTTATTCACTACTTATATCATAGGGCTGTTGGGAATTGGAAAGTAGTTACAATAACAGTAATGACAACAATAATACTAATTATATGTTAACAACATGATAAGATAGATACATACATTTGTTTTTAAAATAATGATTGTAAGTAACACTTCCTGAATGTTTATGATATACCAGATCCTTAAGATGTATTACTTCTTTTAATGTTTATAATAAATTTCTGTTTTATGGTATTGTTCCAACCCCCCATACCTATTTTTTCTTACACCTGAAGGATAGAGTTAATTTAAAAGAGAGAGGGAGTGAGAGAGAAGAACGAAGAGGCTAAGTTGCCTAACCTCATACATATAGTCAAAGAATGTTGGAGCCAATGCACTGAACCTTGTCAGTGTCATCCAGCGACTACATGCTTAATTACCTTGCTATTGCTGCTCTATTATTGTTGTTGCTATTTTAATATTAACCATTATGCTACAGCTGCTCTATTATCATTGTTTTTGTTACAGCCATATTATTGTTATCAACCCAGTATCAATAAAAAAGCCCACAGATGATACAAAGGTAATAATGGGAAAACTTACATATGGAGTTTTGACTTTGAACAAAGATTGCCTTTGAGCCTACCATATGGTTTGATCAAGGGGCCAGTTGAGCTAACCAGAGCCTGCCTCTACATCTAGACTAGGAGTTGGCAATATATCCTGGAGTCAGGTGACCTACCTTTAAGTTCCAGCAGTTTTTAAATCAATCTGTGGACATTGAAGTATTTACTTAACTTCCATGCTCCAGGTGCATAACTGTTCTCCCTAGTAATATATACACCTCTTACAATCATGAATTAAATCAGATTGATGGTCATCATAACTATGAAGTTACAAGATAGATCATTCAAATGTGAGGCTTTATATCAGCAGACCTTTTTTTTTTCTTAGAATTTATTTTGGAAAAAAAAAAGAATTTATTTTGGGAAAAGTGAATTGTTGGATTTTTCACCTATATCCAGGGGGTTTATATGTTTTGCTTACCAGTGTAGTTGCTTTCATAACACGTTTCCTCTGGTTTCCACAGTGTTTAGCCACAGGACTTACAGCTGACAAAGCAGAAGTGGATGAGAAGTGAGACAGTGAGAAGCAATGACCAGCTGTTTAATATTATGATACCACAAAAATGAATAAATCTGTCTTCCTGTGGGAGACAGAAGTACCTCACTCTACAGAGCACTGTGTGCAGAGAGATGTTCTGAGCACCTCCCTGCTAAGGAAATGCTGCACCCTGTTGGCCTTGACCATCCCACAGATGGTGCTTGTGTTTCATTTAACCAAAGGGCAGCAATCATGCTTTTCCTCCAGTCTGAACAAAAAGGGTAATTGGGAGGCCTTGGGGGGTGGGGGGTGGACAGAGAGAGATTATTCCAGTCAAATCTGGAAGTCCGTATAAACCTGGGCCAGTGGATCCAGCTTTAATCACCTCTGTGCCCCTCCTCACCTTGCTCAATACTCTTCTGGCTTTTCAATTAGTGTTTCATTTCATTGGCAAACTATTTACTCAGCTTATAGTGTATATCTATAGCATTCATTTATTTTCAGTCATCAGTCATGGTAACTCGGCAAAGGCTCTATGTCAAAGGTTTCAACATCCTCCTAATCAGCGTCCTGGTTTAATTTTGCCAGCCCTTTCATGCCCAGAAATCGGTGGGGTGTCTCTTAAAGGCAGGTGTGACTGTGATCCTCCTTGCCTGCCCCCAAGCCAATATTAAACTCAAAATCAGAGCCTCTTAGTTTCAGTTGCCTTATCACAAGGAAAAATTCCACATTCCTTAACATATCTTCCCAAGTACTTAAGTCCACTGCTCCTCTCCCTTGTTCCTTTCTCCAGTTCCATGTTCTGTGACAAACTCCTGCTGCTTGAACCCTCTGCATTGTCTACATGAGCAGGAGCCTCAAGTCTTTGCAGTCTGGTAAAAACTTGCCATCATATCACATAATTGCATTTTTTTTATATGCTAAAGACGTATTAGCTTTTCCTTCGTAAGCAGAATGCTAATCCTTGTACATACATACGTGTGTGTGTATTTTATCATCTGTTTTTAAAGACTTATGGTAATTTTATATACATTATATGGTTATTCTGGTATATATGGCATAATACCACCTTGAAGTAAATAGTATAATTTTTACTATCTGTGTTTCATAGATGACACAACCGGGCTCCATGTGCTTCCTATTTAGCCTGAGTCAACAGACAGTGGGTGACAGACAGACTACATATATCTGGTTCACTACATAGAGTCTAGTTTCTTTTCAATTCTGGGTTATTTTTGAGATGCCTCTGCTTCAAAATGAAGAATAATTCAGACTAAAATCAACCCCATGAGAACAGAGCCAGTGTAGGTTTCCTTCATCACTGTGTTGCTCATCACTGGGCTTGGCAGAGGGCAGGTGCCTCATAATTATTTGTTAAATGAATGAATGAACATATACTGAGCTTTTTGAGCTTTTTTATATTTGCGAATGGCACACAGAGAAGAGATGTGATCTTCTCAGGTACTTAACATGCAAGAGGGACTTAGGACATTGAAGTGTAAAGAGATAGACTCGGAAATGAATCTTGGCTCTATTTATTAGTTGTGTGCTTGTGGACCATTATTTGAATTCTAAATCTCAATTCTATCATGTGGAATTTCAATCATCTGGTTAAAACATGATGACAGCATTACTCGCTTCACAGGGTTTTTGTGGGAGGTAAATGAGATACGTATAAAAAGCATGTACCACAGGCTCTAGCATTTAGTAGATGCTAGATAAATATTAGTAGTTCTCTTTCTGCTGTGAGGGAGAAGTGTTAATTCATAGCCATTTAGGTCAGCAGGAGATCCAATCATTTAACTTTTTTTTTTTTTTCTAAATAGTCATTACATATTTATAATTCCAGGCTGCTTGATTTATATGTGTTCCTGTTAGCTGCTCCTAAGCAGTTTCCAGCTTTTGCATACCCCTAGAGTTTACCTCATTCTGCTATATAGGTTGGAAATAAATTTTGAAAATCATACCAATATAACTCAACAATCTTTCAGGCTGGTGGATTTAGTTGTGAGTCTTAGCTAGGGAAAATAACAACCATAGTAAAATGTTTTGTAAATCCGTACCTGATTGGAGAGAGGATATTAGAAGTTAAGCTCTTGATTTTAATATATCTGGGCATTAAGCTACCTTTTGTATTTTGCTTGGTATGCTAATCCATACAGAAAGTGGTACAGAAATTTTGATTTTATGAAGTCCTCTCTAAATGATTCTTTTAACCATGTGAGTACTGAAATGTGCAGTTTTGCAATACATTCCAAGCACTTAAGGATTCAGAAAACATTATTTGTTTCACTTTTAAATAAAAATTATTCTAGCCCTGAGTTATGTTTAAAGGGTTAAGAAAAGATAATGATATATTTTTTGATTCCTTTATGTTGCCACATTAATTTAGTTCCATTTATTCCTTTCCTTCAAATGCCTTTTTTAAAATAAGTAGACAAAATATGTTTTTAACCATTTCTACAGCTGATTATGCTGCTTGTGAAGTTCTGGCAACTCCTTTGCCTAGTGAAAACTCTGTGTGGATTTCTGAAGCAACACAGTTTACATCAATAGTTTCTGTAGAGTCTTTGCAGTGGCTCTGATTTGTTAGCTGAGTCGTTTTAACTGATGTAAGTCTCCATTTCCCCGTTGGTCAAAAGCAGCAATTAATATCAACCAGTCTGTTGTGTGGGTGAAATAATATATGTAGATCTCTGTGTATATACGGGGTAGAGGCTCTATAAATATTAATCCATTTGTCATCATTCTCTGTTAAGAATTCTTTAACCATCTATATGCTGCTGATGGTTTTATATCTAGTAATAAAACTACTTTGCATTTATGCACCACTTTTCAATTTTGCCAAGCACTCTCCTGTACTAGCTTTTCATCCTCATAACAAACCTGACACGTGGGTAGCAGTGATTACCGCTTCCATCTGAGAGAAAAAACAATTGCCAAGTTGTAAACTTCATAGGTTTACATAGGTGTGAAGGACTATGTCTTTTGCTCTTTGTTCCTCAAGCAGAGTTTGCACTGAACTTGGCATATATTCGAGGCTAGATAAATATTTATTGTACAGAACTGATTGATGGAAAGAACAGTAACTTGTTCAAGGTCACACAGACAGAGGGGATGGCAAGACCTGGGCAGTCTTTCAGATTTTTCCATTAGACAAGCAGAGAGCAACCTTTAATTTTTTTCCCTAAAGGGTCAATTCAGGGAAAATAAAAATGTTTATATGCCACAATTTTCCAATTAAAATGAAAATAGCTTTATTGAGTCTCAAGGAAAAATATATTTCTTCTACTTAGATTACTTCCTTCTGCAGTAGAGAAGTGCCAATGAGAAATATTAGCACTCCTTTTTCACCACTAAAATGCTAATATCTGGGCATATTTGAGAAGGAGCCACTCAGGGGCAACTTTCCAATCTTTTGTCCCTTATATTTGCAGAGCACTTTAGAGTTCACAAAGTGCTTTCATAGGCATTATCTAATTACATTCTTGAAACAATCCCAGGAAGGGGTATTATTACCAATCATACTTTACAAAGGGTACACCAAAGTTGAGAGGGGGAAATGACTTGTCTAAGGTGGTGCAGCAAGTGCATGCTGAACAAGGCTACATGCATTGCCTCACTGTCATGAATACTGGGCACTTGCTCCTTTCACTAGTATCCCCAGTTTTAGGTACTGGGGATAAATATTATATAGATTCCCTCCACTCAAAACAAAAGACAATGTGAACATTTCTCTTTCTCTCTCCTTCAGTCTTTGCTCATGTGGTGTTTTTTTTTTTTTTTTTTTTTTTTTGCTTTTGTTAAAATGTAGCTGAGTACAGGAGCCTGGAAATGAACCAGTCCAACAAAACAAAAACATATTACTGTATTTCTTTCCCTGGAGGGTTTCTGTCCAAAAAGTCTCTGCTTTGTATGGGTAAGAATTACACCATGTGCTACTAAGTGAAGCTCCATGGCCTTCAGGCTGATCTGAATGATCCAGTTGGGTGATCAATGCTACCAAAGAGAGATTTGTTCTGCTTTATAGAATGCCAGTGATTGGGTACAGTTTTGACTAGAAAATCTAGAAATTAATTTTGTGGTGGTGTGCAAAATAATAAGACTAGAAATTTTTCACTATATATGCATGTAGTGCCCTTTCTTTCTCACATTTATCCATTCCACTTTTTCATATACACCTCATTTGCTTTTGTTGACTTGCAACTGGAGATTGCAATAAAACAAGTTTATTTAACTAGGTTGCCCACTGTGAGCAAGTGGGCACATACTCTTCAAGAAGTTCTTCAAACCTCTTTGGAGAGTGGAGGAAATCTGTGGAAATAATGTGAGGCAGGTGCATACTCGCATGGGGTACCAAAGCTGTGGAGTGTGAAGAAGGACTGAGTATGGCACAGGGAACGTGGCTGTGGCTTTCTGCCGATGTGACTGCCTCCCTGTATCCAGTCTCAGCCCACTGGTCTCCTTCTTTATCTCCCTTCCACGGCTTCTCATTTGTCACAGCTCCATGAGGTAAGAATTAATTTTGAAGTTCTTTTTTTAATGATACTTTTCCTTTTTTGCGACTACATCTGCTCCCTCCCTCATTTACATTTCACAGTTTATCTGTTGTAAGTGACATCATTTTCCAAATTCCTTTGAAGAGGACAGAGTTGTCTCCCCTGTGGTAACCAATAATATATTTTGCAGGGAGAAAGAATACTTGTGGAAAGTCACGTTGGCCTCAGATAACTCGGTACTCTTGAAATCCAGAGCTGCTTTATATTTGATTTTCTGCTTTCCGGCCCAATAGAAATTATCATTGACTTGTTTTAGACATGGTTGTGTTTGCTAGCTGATTGATGAAGTCCACATTTAGTGGACTTGCTAGGTTTTTCTGTTTGTTCTTTGAGTAATGCTGCTGAAAGTGAAATTAGACCTTCTGTAGCAGGTGCTGTTTCAGTGGATGAGGAGATAGATTTAGACCATGGTAGGGAGGTCACCTTAGACTTGGGTACATATAATTTTTCTTCTCATATTTTCTTATATCTGCATTTATAAAATATCACTATATTTTTTTATCAAAAAATAAATGCAAAGATAAATCAATTAGTAGTTCATTGACTGGAAATCTTCACAACATGCACTTGCAAGTATTTTGTCACTTTTGTGATGTTTGTCATTTTCCATGTTTCCAACATGCTAATGACTACATAAACCACATTTAGCCCACGCATTTTTATTTAATAAGAATCAAAATCCCCAAAAACCTATGCCTGTGTCCAGAATTTCCCCCAAAAGATAATTAGTGTAAATAATGAGAAAAAAGCTTGTACTTTCTTTTTCCCATGTGGTAACTCAATTTATGGTCAAAGGTAAGACTCAGCCCTATATTGTTCACACAGTTTGCAAATATTTCTGAATCACCTAGCTGCATGTGGCACAATGCTCAGCCCTTAAATACTAAGACATAATATTAGAGTATTGCAGTAGTGTCTTAGCTAATCTCCTTGTGTTTTGCCTCTCTATGCACCCATCAATCCTCTAACTGCCCATTCCTTTGTGACACCATTTCTGATTCCTCCTTAGGATTATCTCAACCTGTCTTTAAGGCACCACACTTATTCCTGTTTTAGGGAACGTGATATATGTTATCATTAGATAATGTATTCATTACAGATGATGTAGATAATTGGTTACTGATACTTAATGGTAGATACAGATGCACTGCGGATCCTCTGTCATCCCACCCATTTTTAAAATAAACTATTTTGTGTTACATTTATACAAAGAAGTGCACAAATCACAATATACTTCTCAACCACTTTTTACAAAGGGAATATATTTATATAATCCTTTTCCAGAGCTATAGTAGGATATTAACAGTTCCTAAACCGTGGCCTTTGTGCTCCCTCCCTATCACAGATCTTCTCCCCAAGGTGACACCACTCCAGTTCTCGTGACCAAAGAGAAGTTTTAGTTTTGTATATCTGGATTCTTGTGCTCAATATTATGTATGTGAGTACAGTATTATTCATGGTACATTCAGTAGCACTGTTATTTAATATCCCATTTTATGGTTAACTACAACTTATTTATTCATTTTACTGCTGCTGAAAATTTGTTTTTGTTTGCTTGTTTTGTTTACTAGTCTGGGGCTATGAGTGTGCACCTATGTGCATTTTAATATATAGCTTCCAGTAAGAATACATATATGTACACTTTTATTCATTCTTTAATCCTCTTCTTGAGACATAGAATTGCCAATGTGAAATCAAGAATTGCATTTTAATTTTTTTTAAATACAGGAATGTGTTGTACAAATATTTGAGGTTGGAAGCAAGGAAAGGACACTTCTTAAGTTAAGTTGTTTTACTTCCCCTTCCAAAATTGGGGCTTTTAAGTCTGTTTCAAATTCTGTTTCCCAGAAGTAGAAAGCTAATTAGTAGAGAGTATTGGTTTAGAGAAAACCTGTTCTCAGTTTAAAACAAAGAAACAAACAAAATATTCTGAAGCATCAAAGAAATGGAGAAATTACAAAAATGTCAAAGGTAATATGAAGTCCTAAAGAGAAATTTTCACATGAATTCTTAGAAACTTTTATAAAAACAACTCATACCAATGCTTAATAAACTGAAACTGGGTCTCAACAATATACCCTGAATATTCTAAAATTATTTCTAAGATATAAAATATCAAATCAGCACTGTAACATTTAATATAGTATGCTAGAACTGTCTCTGAAGAAAATCAGATAATGAATAGAAGGCAGACTGGAATAATTTTAAAAGTGTACATAAATAATCTCAAGGCAAGATAGAGAATGAGAATATACTTCTATGTGAGTAATAGGAGTCAACAGAGAAGAACATAGAACAAAGAGAGATGACTACATAAACAAGAAGAAGAATAAAAATTAAAAAAAAATAAGCATAAGAGACAAAAATTCTGAGCTAAAGTAAATAATTCCCAAGATTGGGACTTGAGAAAAATTAAAAAGACCTATTATAAATAAATAAATAAAGTGTGTAAATGTAAACTACTATGAAAAGACCCTAACAATTTTTAACTTTAATTTTCAATGCCAATATACAATAAAACTGCCTATCAAACAAATACTGGTTAAATAACTTACCAAATACCTCTTCCTGCATAAAGCCCTGGCAGGTATGATCTAGCATCTGAAGAGGTGGAATTCCACACTTTGAACTGAGCAACAATGTCTTTTGTCTTTTCTAATTTTCTTTTTTTTTTTTTTTTAGATTTTATTTATTTATTCATGAAAGGCACACACACACAGAGGCAGAGACATAGGCAGAGGGAGAAGCAGGCTCCCTGCTGTAAGCCTGATGTGAGACTCCATGGGGGACTAAATCCCAGGACCCTGGGATCAAGACCTGAGCCAAGGCAGATGCTCAACCACTGAGCCACCCAGGTGCCCCTCTTTTTGAATTTTCCTAGCACTAGTTCACTCAGTACAAGTTCCTATTTTATCCAAATTGATCATTCTTTAATCTTCTATAAATACATATTGTGCAGGTTATATCTCAATATGTCCCAAGACATCTCAAAAAAGACCCACAGAATCTTTGGTGATCGTTCAAGAGTTAAGTAATACTGGGGTGCCTGGGCAGCTCAGTGTTTGAGCATCTGCTTCCAGCTCAAGTCCTGATCCCTGGGTCCTGGGAACAAGTCTCCCATCAGGCTCCCTGCAGGGACCCTGCTTCTCCCTCTGCTTATGTCTCTGCCTCTCTTTGTGTCTCTCATGAATAAATAAATACAATCTTTAAAAAAAAAAGTTAAGTAATACTGATATCTCAAAGCACAGGGAGAATTTTGTACCAATAATGAACTATGCACTAAACATGATTGTTGTTTTTGAGAAGAAACATTTGGATTTAATTAAATAATATCATAAAGATAAGAGAAAGACTAATAAAAATAAATTAGAATACAGAACCCAAAAAAGGAGAGCTAGGACTAGAAAACCTTACCTTGTATAACGGCTGGATCAAATAAGACATAAAGGGAAAAAAAGTGAAAATTAATGGACTCTATCTTCAAAATAAAGGTACATGGGAAGTGTCAGAAGGTAAGAGAGAAACTATAAAAGTGGTCAAATTCTCTTCTTTCAAAGATGTGTAGGAAAAAGACTATTCTTGTATTTCAAAACTTGTAATACATTATAAAATGATTAATTATGCTATTAAGAAAGAAATAGTAAAACAAGAGCATAAAATAGAATTATAGAAGATTGACATCTAAATAACAATTAGAAGAATAAGTTTAAGTGGTTTAAAAACCTTTATAAAAAGAGGAAGAAACTTAAGTTGAATTAATAAATATTAAAATACATATAAATGAAATACGCTTTTAAATAAATCTATATAGAGACACCTATGGGGACTTCTAGAGGTCGCACAGTGTTGTATGTGAGTCAGTGTGGACCTGGATCCACCTTTATCCGGAGTCAGGAGTCCTGAGCACAGGCATAGGATAACTAGAGCCTCATCTGCCTCCCTCTGCCCTTTCTTGCCAAGACAAGATTGACCCTCTCCATGGAGGTGCCAGCCTAAGCATGACTATTATTTGGGGACCGCTCTTTGTAAGGGATCATTCAAGGAAGGATTTTTGGGGCAGGAGGTAAGACAACATGAAATCTTTAGCATTGGTGACTCACAAAGCAGCAGCACAGAATTTTTGCAAACAATTGAGATCTGTCATCAGCCTTTTTCAAAATTTTTGAGTTTTTATAACTGCACAAGCAAAATTAGTGAAAAGAGCTTGGATGGGATCTTTAAAGATTGGAGAAAGAAAGTTGTTGGTGGTACAGACCAATGAAACATACAGTAGAAACATGGAGAGAACAGGTTTTCCATGAGTGGCTCATCTGCATCCCCTGTGTGCAGGATCTCATCTTCTTTCTCTTCAGCTTCATCTCTATCACCAACACTCCCACTCATTCTTTAGAATTAATGTGTTTTCTGTAGACCAAACTGAAGGAACTAAAAAAAAAAAAAATCCTTTGTTCTTCCCAATGTAGGCAATACTAGCCAGCAAGAGTGCAGAGGGCCTTCTGTCATTAGATACTTCTCAGAGTTATGGCAAAGTTACTAAAGAACGGGGTACTGACTCTTGACAAGGATAGAATAATGAAAGACATCAAGGTGATCTGCAGGTTTATAACACACTTCACACAAGCCAGTGTGTGCAGATGAGGAAGACTGAGCTAATTGTTGAATCTTGTTGGGCGGAAGTGAGAATATTAAGAAGACAAATCACTCAGAGGGAAAACGTAAGGAACAAAAGAAGATTGTAGCAGGTGATGATGCTAAGCAGACAGATGCCATCTGAAAATTTGAAACCAGGGTTTGGTCCTCAGATGTTATAACTAGGTGTGTAGCCGAAGGTAGAAGCATATTGGGAGATACAGGTGCCTCTGATCCTCCTCCTCCTCCTCTCTCTCTGTCTCTCTCTCTCTCTCTCTTTGATTGCACCCATACAATCAAGAAAGTACTTTGAAGCACATCAGGGCGGCTTAGTGAGTCAAACATCTGCCTTTGGCTCAGGTCATGAATTCGGGGCCCTGCATCAGATTCCTTGCTCAGCAGAGGGTCTGTTTCTCTCTCTCCCTCTATCCCTCCTCACAGCTCCTGCTCATTCTCTCTCTCTCTCTCTCTCAAATAAATAAATAAAATCTTTAAAAAAAAGAAAGAAAGTGCTTTGAGCATTCTCACATGGAAAATTATACCCTTACACCTGGACCTCAAATCATGGGCTCTTTGAACTCTGCTTCCACCAAAGCCAGACTGAAATATCCTGGAAGTAGAGAAGTCCTTTTTCCTTCCCTCAGAGTAGCTGGAGACAAAGTTGAGACATCATTTAACAGTGATTGTAAAAATATGACTGACTCCCATAGAATCTTTAATAGGAAATACTCAGATTCGAGGGATTGACAGCCCATGACATCCCCAAGGGGGTTCCAGGAACACTCAGATCTCCTAGGTTTAACTAAAGAAAAGAAACTCTCCATTTAGCACTGTTTTACTTGACTACTGGTTGAGAAAAAAATTTTGAGGACTTAATCTGGGGAGAGGCTGCTTGCTCAGATGCCTGGATTCTGAAGAGGAGAATCCCTATGCACAGAACTGGTAGGAGCCTCGCATTTGTCAGCCTTACCCTTTGACCCAATGTGCAGGTTTCAACAGAGAATCATTAAGAATATCAAATTGTCAGGGTGCTTGGGTGGCTCTGCCAGTTGTGCATCCAACTCTTGATTTCGGCTCAGGTCATGATTTCAGGGTCTTGGGATGGAGCCCTGTGTCCAGCTTCCCACTCAGCAAGGAGTCTGCCTGTCTCCCTCTTCCTCTGTCCCTCTGCTCCTTTCTCTCAAAAAATTTTTTTAAAAAGATTTTAAAAAAGATATCAAATTGTCTTAATTCTGTCGCTATTCATGGATATACTGGTATATTTAGGCAAAGTAAAAATTATAAGCATAATTCTTATTCTTTAAAATAAATTAGAAATTAAATAAGCACAAATAGTGTATGAATGTTCTATAATTAGTCTACAAATGAAAAACTTACCCTTTGAACTATCATGTCCTGAAATTTACTTTTTCAAACAAAGTGAGTTTAGCAACAGTCTCCAGAGAATCTTCTTTCTATGATGAGCCAAGTTCATCTTTGCCAGGAAAATTTTTTTTTGATAAAACACATGATTGGAACAAGTCAGATCTGCTTTCTCTCGTGTTATCAGATATGACTTTGAGAATTTGAAAGAAAGAGTTTTGTTTTAACTTCTTTCTATTAGCCAAGTATGTATTGACACTTAAAATGACTGCCCTTAAAAAAATAAACAGATGCTAATTATCAATAAGTAATCATCCAAATAAGTATGTCATAAAGTAACTAAATTAATTTTCTTTTGGAGGATTGCTCTGCTATCTTACACTAGCCACGTTTATGGTCGCTGTTCTCAAGTTCTAAAGGAAGGACATACAGCAGTAGATAACAGAAGGCATTAGGTACCAGATTCAAACTTTATGATGGACAGATTCCAGACACAGAGGATTTAGTTCATTTTCATATGGAGGGATACAATTCATTTAGACCATCTGACAAAACCTAGTGTTAATTTGATTTGTGAAGGAAAGACATTTAATCAAATGTTTGAGAATTAAAAAAAAAAAGATTTATTTATTTATTCTCTTACAGAAAGAGGGCATGTGTGGAGAGCATGGGAGGGGGAGAGAGAGACGGAGAGACTCTCAAGCCAACTCCCTGCTGAGCTCAGAGCCCAATGCAAGGTTTAATCTCAGGACTTGAGATCATGACCTGAGCTGAAATCAAGACGCAGACACTTGACCAACTAAGCCACCCAGGTGTCCCAATTGGGAATCCTGATGAGTGAAGATTCATTTTAAATCTTGAGGGAAAAAAACTCTTATGTGCTATAGGTTAAAATAAGTACAAAGAATCTATATTTTATTTTTATAATTTTTTTTTCAAATATAGAGATGGTATCAATGTTTTCTAGACTAGAGAAAAGTAAAATATCTTTTTTTGATCTGGTTGTAGCTCACTCTAAATTCAGGGAATACTAAACTAAACTCACAGCTTCCTACTTTGAGTTCATAAAATCGAAAGTCAAAAAAAGATGAAGTAAACTAAACATTCCATTTAAAAATCATAGAAAAGTAAGGATAAAAATGAAAAGCAAATTTCCAATGTCTATTTTCAGGGTAATAGCCAAACTGGACAAGTTTGCCTGTAAATATTGATCAAAGGGTCTGGCTAATTGCCTTTGCTCCACTAAGTAAAATATAGATGCGATAAAATTGAACAGTATTGGTGTTAATTCTTATTTAGGTTTCCAGATTATATATTGGGGCTTTAAATCAAAGGATTTTAGTACCATAATAGGCGAAATGCATAACATGAGCCAAAGGTACTGATTGTAATATAATGCTTAGTATATTTAAACTTACTAACACAGTAGATAAGGTCTGCAGAGGAGACTGATGATGTTCATAGTTGCTATGAATGGAAATTGCCAGCATAAGATTTACACTCACAAATTTGCATACATTTCGTATTATTATATTTACTTTAGAAATTTATTTTGAATATAACAGAGAAACCCACCATGAGATAAGCAGTCTTCTGAAAGCTGCATTTTCCTCTGTTTATAGCAATTGAAGAAATTCTAGGTATAGTCATGAAAATGAATACAATAATACAGAAAATACAACAGCAAGAAATCCATTTAACACATCAAGTTCTTGAATACTTCTCTGAATGTTTGTCCTGCTTGGTCTCATCAACCTCAGTGCATAATTTAAGGGTTGGAAGGAACATCTCATACCACCATTTGTTTTTAACATCTACCCTGAGTAGATGCAAATGCATTTGACTCTATCACAGATGAAATTTTTTGTTTGGTTACACATTAACCTGCCATTTCCCTGGTGCTTTGTTTTAATATATTGAAACTGATGGTTTTATATACAATTCATGCCAATCTACCTAAACTATGCTGAACTGTAATCCAAAAATATAAGCTCAAAAATTTAATAAAATGTTTTTCAATTGATGATATGTATGCTTTTAGTCATCACCTAGGAATTAAGTTTGAGAGGCCATTTGTCATAGCCATTTTAAAACACCACATAGTGAAATTATCTTTATTCTATTTACATTTATTACGTTTTTTATAGTCAGAGTTATACCACATTAATCAGTTTTCTCGATGTGTTTTCTTATATCTGTTATTAAATAATATTTTTCACTCTGTGTCCTCTACCATACATATATTAAGTTCACTGTTAACCCCTTTGAATTTGTTTAAAAGCACATTTCACTCACTATATCTATAGGAAATTTAACCTTGGTTCCTTTCTTTTTCCACATTTTCTCATTAAAGTAGACTATGATACATTTGGAGATATAAACCATTTTTTAAGAGGATAAGAATAGTCCACATAAATGTAGTGGGATGCAATGAACTTATAGAAAAAAGGTAGAAGAAATGCTATCTTCTGAGAATTAAACTAGTAAAATACAGACATAAAATACAGACATGGTTAGAGGTTTGTTGTTGATATTAAGATGGAGATACTTGAATATTTGCATAACAAAGTAAATAATGTGGATATTGAGGGGAAGCAGCTGTTACAGTAACTAATAGACAAGGCCTCGTGGTACAGGAGCCAGATATTCTTATTTTTAACAAAGTCTTCATTTAAATCTTTTGTAAACAGCAGATGTTTGTAAGGAATTTTAAGTGTTGATACTTACATTTTGCTCATTTTGTATGTGTGTGATGTTATTTTTCCGGTACTTTCATTAAGGGTCTTGGTTTAAGTAACTTGTCTAACTTCACAGACTTTTTTCTTCTACATGCATGAGTGTGTGTGTGTGTGTGTGTGTGTGTGTGTGTGTGTGTGTTTAATGCTTAAGAAATTTACATATGGCAGCTTGCTTTGCAGGATTTTATGGCTCTACTTCCCCCACTGGATTATTTTCTTCCTCTGCTTCTGTTCTATCCTGATAAATTTTGATCCTGCCATTAGTACTGTTAGTACTTACTCTTTAACGTGGATTCACATTCTGGAAAGGAGCTCTGGTGGATCAGTTTGAGAGTCCATAGGGGACAGACTGCTTTGGCCCCTCAGATAATCTTGGTGTGCCTTCCTTGAGTTCACTAATGTACTATAGTGGGGGAAAACCCCTTAGCTTTGACTATTATTCTCAAATTGGCCTGTTCCAGTGAATATCTGTTGGCTAATTGGTCTTTTTACATTTCTAGACAGTTCTATAGGTGGTTCTTATATACCATTGCACTACATCATAGTATCTCAGCTCCAGTGCCTACCACCTACTAACCTCAGTCTGTGTTTCTTAGTCTCAATACATGAGAGAGAAAACCTGAATAATTATTAGCCAGTAACAGTTTGCTTATTTTCATGTCCAAAAACAGACTAATCATCAATGAGTAGTGATAGGAACTATTACATATTCTTACTTAAGATTGAAAAAAGTACTGGGATCCCTGGGTGGCTTAGCAGTTTAGTGCTGCCTTCGGCTCAGGGCGTGATCCTGGAGTCCTGAGATCAAGTCCCCACATTGGGCTCCCTGCATGGAGCCTGCTTCTCCCTCTGCCTGTGTCTCTGCCCTTCTCTCTGTGTCTCTCATGAATAAATAAATTAAATCTTTTAAAATAAAATAAAATATTGAAAAGTACAGATCAAAAAAGGAAAAAGAAATAGTTAATATTTATCACAACTTTATGGTTTTCTCTGAAATATTAAAACATGTAACTGAAGATAATATAATGATTTCCTTCTCATGCTATTGCCTCTGCCTGAACTCACCTTATGCCCCATAATTTGGCTGACTGATTTCAACTTTTTCATCACATGTCATCCTGATCCCTGAATCTTCCTTGACCTATCTTTTTCTTTTGGTCTGAGTTAAAAGTTTTCTTAAAAGAGGAAAGAGATCCATTAAGTTTCAATTTTTTATCTTTTTATCTTTTTGTCTTTCTCCAGATAAGACACTAAATTCCTTAGGATGGGAATTGTGTTTTTCTCTCTGCATCTCCAGCATCAAGCTTGATATTTTTCATGTAGAGGAACTGATGATGATGAATGAATAATTGATGAATGAGTGAAATGAATGAATGTACAAACATAAGTCATTGATAGTTTTACCACTTAGCAGTCATCATTGGTTATTTATGGCAGGCTGAATAATGCCCGCTCCAGGATATCTATGTCCTAATCTCTGGAACCTGTGAATATGTTACCTTATACAGCAAAAGTGTCTTTGAGGATGTGATTATGGATTCTGAGATGCAAAGATTGTTATCCTAGATTATCTGGATGGGTCCTAAATATAGTCACAGTGGCCCTTGAGGGAGACCATGTGGAATAGGAGATGTGACTATAGGAGAAAGAGGTAGTAGTGAGTCTAGTAAGTGGTCATTAGCTAGGGGATGTAGGCAGACTAGGAGTTGGGAAAGGCCAAGGAATAAATTTTCCCATAAAGCCTCTAGAAAGACGCATTCTTGTCAACATCTTGATGTTAGGCTTCTGACCTCCAAAACTGTGAGAGAATAAATTTGAGTTATTTCAAGCTTCCTATTCCATAATAATTTGTTGCAGCTGCCATAGGAAACTAAGACATATTTTGGTGTGTAAAAGTGGAGAGCTGCTTAACAAATACCTAAAAATGTGAAAATGATTTGGAATTATATGAGCAGAGGCTGGCGGAGTTTGAAAGAATGATAGAAAAGGCCTAGTTTTGCCTCAAACAGACTACTGGTAGAAGTGTCAATGTTAAAGATGTTGCTGGGAAGGACTCAGAAAGAAGTGAGGAACACAGAAAGCCTGTGTCATCTTAGGGAATACTAAAATAGTTAAAAACAGAATGCATATAGATATATGAATGTTGAAGATTATTTCTGTTGAGTGCTCAGAAGGAAGTGAGTCCCAGAGGGAAGGTGATTCTTTTTTTTGGGGGGGTGGGGGAGGTGATTCTTGTTACATAGTGGCAGAAAACTTACCAGAATTATGTCCTACACTTGTGTTAGAAGCAAAATTTGTGGAAGATTGACTTGGATATTTGGCTGAGATGATTTCCAAGCAAATATTGAAGGCACGACTTCCATTTCTTCCTGCTGCTTATAGTAAAATGCAAGAGGAAAGAGATAAATTGAGAGACCTCTTACCCAGAAAGAAACCCAAACCGGATTTGAGAAATTCTCAGCCTATCCAGATGGTAAAAGATGCTAACATTAGGGGATTCATTGTAAGGAAAGCATACTCTAGAGATAAAGTCAAGGGTTTGGCTGCATAATCTCTTGACAGTGTCTCCAATGGATCAAAAGGTCAAAGTATCCAGCCACACAGAGAGCTCTTTGAGGAGATTAGGCATGTCACTCACGGACCCCATCAGTCATCCCAGCAGAGGCAGGGAATAGAGAGAGGATTGTCAGGGAAGGGTCTGTGAGGAGTTTCTTATCTAATGGAGTGAATCCTTGAATATACACAGAAGACCTTCAGTTTGTTTAGAATGTTATACCAGCAGAAACACTGTCAGTTTGGATTGAAAAGGACAGAGAGAAGATGAAATGAAAGGAGGTTTTTAGACTTCCAAGATTCTACAGGAAGAAAATAGGCTAGAAACAAGACTCAGTTGCTAGAGAAGACTATTCCTGGGTCTTCAAACCTAACAGAGTTTGCCCAGTTGGATTTTGAAAGTTTGGGACCAAGGATTCCTTTTACCTTACATTTTATCTCTTTTTGGGTGAGAATGCCTGTAACTGTTAACCTACGCTTGACACCATTGTGATTTAGGAGCAGATAACTTGTTTTTTAAGTTTTATAGGTTTGTGTATGTAGATAAATTTTTTACCCAGGATGTATTAAACTCAGACTCACTCATACCTAATTTAGATAAGTTAAATGGTGAGGTTTGGGATTTTTCAACGGATGACACTTAATGAGATTTGGGGCTTGAGTTGATGCTGTAATGGTTTGACACTTTGGGGGACCCAGGGATGGGGCAAATGTATTTTGCATTTGGGATGGACATGAATATTTGGATGCCAGAGGACATCCTATAGTAGGCTGAATGTTGCTCCACACTCCCACCAGATGACTAGGTCCTAATTCCTGTAACCTGTGAATATTTTACCTCATATGTCCAAGGAGACTTTGTAGATGTGATTAAATCAGAAAATTTCAGATTATTTGGGGTTATCTGGGAGCAAAAGAGTAGGCAAATCTAATGATAATGGTTTTATTTTTTAAGGATTCCTTTATTTATTTGAGAGCAAAAGAGAGAACATGCACACATGGGGAAGTGCAGAGGGTGAGAGAGAGTCTTAAGCAGACTCTGTGCTGAGCCCAGAGCCTGAGGTGGGGCTCAATCTCATGACCCTGATCAGGACCCTGACATCACAACCTGGGCCAAAACCAAGAGCCGGATGCTTAATCAACTGTGCTATCCATGTCTATATAAGACCAATAATGGTCTTATAAGAAAAAAGACAAGAGGGTGAATGAGGAGCAGAAGATGTGATGGCAGAAGGAAGGACTTGGAGTTATGCAAAGAAAGGTCCGTGGCCCAAGAAATGCAAGTAGCCTCTAAAAGTCGAAAAAGGAAAGGAGACAGAATTGCCTCTGATAACTCCAGAAGGAACACAGCCCAAATGACACGCTGATTTTAGACTCTACACCCAGAACTGTAATAGAATAGATTTGTATTGTTTTGTGCCCCTGAATTTGTGATTTTTTTTGCAGAACCAGTTGGATACCAACACAGTCATATTTTTGTTGTTATTTCTGATCAATAACATATAGCTTCTAAGTTATGTAAAAATTAACTGACAATTGTTTTGTGTTATGTGGAGAATATATTCCCAGTAAAGATTTGAAGACATTCTTCATTTTAATAACTGCATGAGTCTACGAGTTTTCTCAAGGTACTTGGGGATAGCTTCTAGTCCCATAAATATGAAAGTCACTACCAGATGTTTCTTTTCCTATGAAATGTTTTTGCCACAGGCAAGCTTTTATCTTCTTCCTCATTGTTACTTTGTATTCTCAGTGTCTGACCTTCAGAGATTGAGGCATCTCCCAACATACATTAGACCACACAAGGGCACTTAATCATGTAAACAGTAAAATCAGTCTCGCTGCTAATCTTTTATCTAATGGCAAGTTTCTTAGCTGTATGTACTTTGATGGTGATGATGAAAGGAAATACGTTTTATTTTATTATTCCACAATGCACATTCCAACTTGAGAATCCCAACATGCACCGGTTGTAATTATAATACAAAAAATCTTGTTTCTTTTTTTCTTCTTTCTTGATTGTAGATACATTAGCATTGCTTTGGAATAGAATGCCACTCCAGTTTTACTTTTCTTTTTGAAAGTGTAAAGTAAAAAAAAAAAAAAAAAGATGGTGCAGCTAGAGAGATTTTATCCATGGAAAAGACATTAGTTTTTCCTTTTTCCTTTTGTTATGTTATGGGCTATGTTGGAGATAATGGATTACAGTCAAGCCATCTTCACTGTGATTCATCAATCTTGGTGGGTGGGAGCAGTCTCCACTCTGCTCTTAATGATTGGTTTCTAAGTGACATGGCCTTTAGTGGCATGAAAAAAAGAGCTAGTTTCTAAGGCTTGAGAATTACATTTAGCAAGAAGACGGAAAATGTACTTATTGTCAATGAGTAAATTAGGATGACAAAAAGGATGTAGAACTGTTTAGGCTTCATCTCTTGGAGAAATGAGTCACACAGTCACACATCCTCAGTCCTTTTACCTGTAGAATAATTAAACAACAAAAGCAGTTTGTGATTTGGAAGATTCTACATTTACAAGATCAGCCAAATAGAACTGCTTGATTTTAGCTGCTAATCTTAGATCCGTGGTTCAACTCTGAAAGAAAGGTTTAATTCTAAATCTGATTTATAAATTAGCCAGTTTAAATAATTGGATAATTGACAAGGCAATTAAAACAGCTAGATTAGCTCTTATTTTAATATGTTAATCCTCCAAGGCTTAAAATGCTTTGATCACCACATGTGATAGACTCAGTCACATACTAATACTGTTAATCACTTTTTAAAGCAAGCTTTAAAATTTATCATTTTATGAATTTTTCCATTTATTAATGGATCCTCTTATTAGTTTTTTTTCTTTTTTCTTTTTTTTTTGGCAAAGTTTAAAAATGTCAGAGGTTATAGCCTATAGGCTTAGGGCACTAAAGTGAGTCTTATTCACCTTTAAACTTTAAAAAGACAACTAAATTTGGATTCTATTAAGATTTAAGCTTCACTGATTTTCCAAGACAACAACGTGATCCCTCCAATAACTCACTGTTTTGTCTTCTGTTAGATTATAGTCCTGTTGTCAAATCAATGCTGACAGTCATATGGCTCCTGCTTATGATTTCATAGAAGGGTTAGTAAAGAGAGAAATTAAATATCTTGGAATACAATCACTGAAAGTTATTTTCCCACCCACACCACTTCGACCTCATGTCTGCAACCCCTTTGGGTTTCAACAGAATCTCTTGATTATTAATTGAAATACTGAGATTATTATTATGTTAATTAGTCATTATTTTTAAAGAAAGTTTGCTCCCCTTAGGATTTCTAATTTATTCCTTTGGATAGCTAATGTATAATTATGCAGTATTTCTGATGAGAAAGATAAATGAGAAAGGAACTATGGCCATATTGATGAGACATCCCAAAATTCTATCAAGCCGACTTCTTTATGAGCCTTGTTAGTTTTATGTGAGAAAGCACACATTCATCTCATTATTTACTCTCTTGAATGTCATTACAGCTAAAAATTGACCCCCACGAGTTGTAGGTAACAAGTTTCTAAATGTATTTTCCATTTACACAAATTCAGAGTCAAAGCAACCCAAATCCTTTCACAAAAAATGAAAAATAATCATTGCTTCTTCCACACTGCCAATAAAGGGCATTTAAAATTCCCCTCAAGATTGTAAGATAAATAACTATTTATTAAGTTTAGTCATCTGGGCCACTGAAAATGAGGACTTTTATCTTGGATATTTAATGAAGAATTTATTTTTTTTTTCACAAATCAAAGTCACTACTTTATCAGGCTCTTTAAGATAAAGAAAGCTGGATGGTAGAGCTTTGGACTCTACCACCTACTTTGGGTGGTAGGGTCAAAGAACTTAGCTTTGTCACTAAACTATTTCTGATCCAGAGTACATCATTTCATTTGGACAAGTTACTTCTACTTCCTTTTTTATAAAATCAAGATAAAAAAAGATACACCTCATTATAGGTCAAATGAGATAATCCATGTAAAGCACTTGGTACATTGCCTCGCACAAAGCAGGCACTCAGTGTGTGAGATGTATTTATTATTCATGATAATACAATTCATGGTTATATACTGGCATTTCAGCTCTAGTAGGAGAATGTAGAATATTCAGAACAAATAACCTGATCAGCCAACTTCTGGTTCTGTTCTATGAAAATATAAGTTAATAAAAGAAAGGAAAAAGCCACTGAATGTTTGTATTATAAAAACAGGCTCAACTATGGATTCCTTTAAATCATTAGTCCTTCTAATGCTTTTAAAGGATGATTCAATTTACAAAAATCCAACTTAGAAAAAACTTTTTTTTAGAATTGAATTAGCATGTGGAGGTGGTGCACCTCTTTGAAGAACATATTGATGTCAGTTTTCTACTTGCTTTGGTAGCAGTTATTCTGCTGGGTTGAAGATAAACCTCCATGAAGAATGCGGGTGCTTTGTTGTCATATTTCAGACTCCCATTTTGTCTGTTTGTTAGAATACAGTCACTTTTTTTCTTTATTCTTCCTCTAAAATGAGAAAGCCAATGGTTTGGAAGACAATCTAGAGTAGGTTCTCTAGATCCAAATAGTGCTGTATTTCCCTTCTTGGGACCCACTCAGGTGAGTGTAAGTACCCTGCAGGAACCACAGAGAGGGTCTCTAACTTCTTCTTTGTGCCTAGAATTGTGTTCTTTAATGCCATAATTAAAATAAAAATTTCTCACTAATTAAGGCATGTTTTCCTAGAGATAATTTATGCGTTTTTCATTTTCTTTTGAAAATGTTAATATGTGAGTAGGAGGTCCTGCAAATTATACAGCTGCAGGAAATTAATTTTGTGTAGTTTATAAATGAAAAGGACATGGGAAAAAAGCATTTAGAAAATTCTTTGGAATCTAAATTTTTTTTAAAAGCTTAAATTGTTTTGTGAATTACTATGATTAACAGACTTTGAATAAGTAAATGATTTGTACCTTTTTTTTTTTTACCATCTACTTTTAGTGGGACTTGAAACTGACATTTTTGACTCAAATTTAAGGATGGTCCAGTGAAATATATCAAGTCACACATAAAATACACATTCTGAGATGTTCTCAAAACTCGAGTTTAAACATGTATATGAAAATTTCACTTCCACTTCCTTCTATCATTTCCTATGTTCTTGATATCTTTATCACTATTACTACTATTTATGGAGAGACAGCATCAAAATAAATTTTTATATAGTTTGTTTCATTTACCCCTCATGATAAAACTTTGTGTTTATTAGACATCATTCTTATTTAAAGGATGAGATCAATTAAACTCTGAGTGGTTAAATAACTGGACTGAGCTTATATGGCTACTAAACGAAGAAGCCAGACTTCAGATCTAATTACACAGCAACTTGACTATGGTTTCACATGCCAAGAATACTATTAGTTACTAACAAGAGAGAAAAGACATACAAAATAACTACTGTCTCGATCTATAGGAAGATGTTGGTGACAGAGGAATCAGGGTAAATTGAGACCAAGAGTTTTCCTGGAGGCAGTTGAAACATTTTCATAGAGGAGGCGGCCATTGGGCTGAGTCTTGACAGATGAGTGAGTTTACCAGGAAAGTAATGGTATCACAAAAATCGTCCAAGACATGGAAATAAAGCAAAAGAAATTGTTGGTTATCTTTTCAGGGGAGTGCTGAGTAATATTTACTGGGTCAGAGCTGTGCACCTTTGGTTGACTTCCACTATTTTCAGTGTTGAAGGGATAGGGTTTAACTTTTAGAAAACTAAGAATTGTACAAATGATTCATTCATAGGAATGAAAATGAATTTTTTCCCAGGAAAGATAGAGTTGATTTCTATCTAGCACAAATGAAAATACTAAACATTGCATTTTATAACCTTATGGGATATGGGATATTAACTAGACTTAAATATATGCAAATTTATTTCAGCTTCTTAACTAAATACTGTGTGTGTGTGTGTGTGTGTGTGTGTGTGTGTGTGTACAGGCCCAGTGGTATATATATATGTATTTTTTTTCCCTCTGGTTCATTTTGTATTTGCATGACAATAATGCAATTTTTTTTGAAAATTGTATTTTAGTAACAAGGTATGGAAATTTTCATTCATCAACCCCAAACATAGAACAGACTCATAAAATTGCCTGGCATCTAGGGGTTGCACATATACTTTAAATATAGGAGAGAAGAATAGTTTGGGGAATGCATGAAGCAGAGAAGGCAAGCAAGTCCCACTTTCTATAGGCCTTGAATGCTATGCTAAGCAACCAGAGTTATGTAGATATAATTGTTAGATTGAATTAAAACATGTAGGTTAAAATCAGAAAACAGCTGCGTCCTTTTTTAATGCCTTGGAAAGCCCACTTAGTTGGAACCTCTATATTCATGGAATTCAACTGAAGAAAAATTGCAGTAACTTTTCTAGACATTCAAATAATGAATTCTAGTGAAAAACATCAATTCAGTAATTAATCTGTTCAATCCTAGGTAATCCAAACTTCCCGCCCCACTCAACTCTTGTCCACACTTTAGCTTAACCCTCTTACAAGGTTGGCAAGCAAGCAGGAGGGGGCATGGTCATTATCTCCCTGTTTTTCCTATAAAATCTGTGCTCTTTCTTTTCTGCCACTTATTAGGTTAGGTATGTAAGCCTCCTGAATCTTACTCGACTGGTTCCATCCAGGTTGTTAAGAGTTGGTCCTCTCTTGGCTTGCTAGGCTTTGAAACCTACTCTTTTCCCATAGGGCACTTGTGAAGGTAATTTGGAGAACCCTCTCTCACTGGAATTCTCTTAAAGACTTTCAGGTCGTTCAATAATAAGGAAGTCCATCATGCTTTGAATGACTAGTATGATGATTTTTAAAAAATGTATAAAGTACAAAATAAATGTTCAATATATGTTTATCTTTATTATTTTGAAATATCTGCAATATGTGATTGTAGCCACAAAAGAGACATGGAGGTGTGTTTGAAAATTTCAATTTCCTCTTTCATATAGTCTTAACTATTGTAACAGTGATTCTAAGCATAATTTTAAAATGATGATAAGATACATATACAAATACTGTTTCAAAGGATTATAAACGTTCATGTAAAAATACTTAGCCAAATCACAACAACTTTCTGGCATAGTCATCTTGAGTTATTACATATTTTTGATTTTTTTATTACCAAACTGATTGGAATTAATTTTGTTTGCTCTTTTTTCAGTTCCCAGGCACCAGCCTAATTGATACTGTGTTTCTGCTTCAGTTGATTAGTTTTTCTGTTTATATGCAATTTGGGGTTTGAAGGGAAACAATGATAAGCAGATTGTGTGTCAGTAAGTTTATCAACATATGGCTTTTCCATCTGAATTGAATGCAAATGTAAAAATTTATTAAAACTCACCTTTGAAACCTACGAATAAATAATCCAGAAAAATATCTAATGAGATGGCAAGAGAAATTCTCTAAATGCAGCTTCAGCCATTACAGTTGTTGAAATGTTTTTCTTTAATTCTTTTCTAGTTGTGGTAGACATGCTACCTCCAGAATCCTGAATGCAAGAAATAAGTGGTATTCTTCTTGCTTCCCTGCAAGTCGTCTTGTTTAGTTGCCTTCCATCACTCTTTGGATTCTTGCTCCGCAACCTTCTTTAATCTTTGTTTCTGTTTTCGACACTCATCCCTGAACAATACCTTGACTTCCTTGAAGCACATAGCGTGCAGATACATTCCTCTTCTGTGTGTTTATTTTCAATGACTTAAAAAAGGTATATCAACAACTTTTCCAAAGTCCTGGACTCTCAGTTACTTAATGTCCCAAATTCCAATGAACTTTTTTAGCATCTCATTTCAGCAACCCACTAGTATCTTTTAGTCATTATCAAACACAAAGCAAAACAAAAGCAAACCAAATCTGACTACTTTCAAGACTTGAACCCTGAGTTTTCTGAGGAATTCAACTTAGAAATTCTATTGCTGTCCTTTATATTCCTTATTTCCTTTTATTTATAAAATATTATCTACTAATAGCTGTTGAGGGATGCGTTAACACACTTATTTAAACATGTTAAAAGACTCCACTGTGGGCAAGAGGTATACAGGGAATCTCCGTATCTTCCACTGAATTTTGCTGTGAGCCTAAAGCTGTTCTTTATTTTTCTTATTAAGGATTTTATTTATTTATTCATAAGAGACAGAGAGAGAGAGAGAGAGGCAGAGACATAGATAGAAGGAAAAGCAGGCTCCCTATAGGGAGCCTGACGTGGGACTCGATCCCAGGACTCTGGAATCACAACCTGAGCAAAGACAGTCACTCAACCACTGAGACAGCCAGGTGCCTAAAGCTGTTCTTTAAAAAAAATCTGTAAAAATAAAAAAGACTCCACTATACATTTTTTGCAGTCTAACCTTTTATGGGCTTTTTAAAAACTGCTCAGCAATCCCTGTGTACACCTACATAGTCTCTTCTGAGGCTGTTCTAGATCTTTTCAAATTGTCTCAACAAACTAAAGTACTCTGTCAACCAATGGCCTTAATATCAGATGTTCCATATTATGTCATTGTAAATCTTCAGACCATCTGAAAGTGGTTCCTTAATCTTTGCACTTCATCATCTTTTCAGGTTTTCTACTCCTTCTTTCTACTCTCTCGGATGAAGACAGTGTTTTCTTACTGAAAGCTTTCTTAGCTCGTATACTCATTCGATTTCTCTACACTTCCTCTTTAACCTACCTGGTTTGACTGTCTTCTAACTATTTTGGACTTTTCTTTCACTGTTTCTTTCCCTTATATGAATACACTCCCCCCCCTAAATTAAAGGCAAAAAGCGAAAAATATCTATGTAGATATTTCTACTCAATAAACTTATACAGAGGATATTCATATCTCTCAACAGGAACAACCTACTGTGTTGTAACTTTCCCACTTACTTTTAATAGTATTTAATAATAATAGTATTTAAGAATAAAGGATATATTAATATTATGATTTAACATAAGTTAAAACAATGGGAAAAAAGTATTATTTTTTTGATAACTTCTGACTCCTGATACATCCAGTTTGAAGTAAGAGACAAAGTATGACTTTTGCAGACCATTCATTTACTGAGTAGATTCCCTTGAATCTTTAGCACATTTTTTAAAAAGATGTGATATTATTTGATTTATTTATTTATTTATTTATTTATTTATTTATTTATTTGATAAAGAGAGAAATAGTGAGAGAGAGCATGAGTGAGCAGAAGGGGCAGAGGGAGAGGGAGAAACAGGGAGCCTGACGAGGGGCATTTTCCCAGGACCCTAGGATCAAGACTTGGTCTGAAGGCAGACACTTAATGGACTGAGCCACCCAGGAGCCCTTCTGTTGAATCTTTAAGTTAGAAAAATTAAGTTTCCAAATCTCAGTCTTAATATTCTGTAGAATTACTTTTTTAATGCAGGTTACACATTCTCCTGAAAATGTCCCCCTATCTTTCTAGATCTAGGATATTTTATCTTCTCTGCAGTTTCAGACTCTCTCTCTTTTTTTTTTTTCTTTCCTTCTATAAATAGTCATACTCCACAAGCTCCTGCCTGATCCAGGCTCTTCTTTCCTCCCCCTCTTTCCTTTGGTGCTTTCAACAATTCTCACAATTGTAGCCTCCTTTAGAGGAAAATAATCAACATATTTACATCTCAAACTTTCTTCTGGAATTTTGAGAAACAGAGCAAATGCAAATGACTAAATCACCTCTCAACGTGTTCAAAACACACCTATCACCATCCTCCCTGATCCTGTTCCTACTCCTGCTACGTTTGTTTCAGTAAGTGGAAGAACATAATATTTTTCTAAGGCATGGACCTTTCAGGTCATCTTTGATTTTTCAACATCCTCTAGGTGTCTTATCTAGCATGTCACCAAGATACTATGGTTTTTACATGAGAATCTCAATGTAGTGTCCCTCAAGAAATTTAGAAGTTGTTTTTAGTTAAATTATAATATGACTATTCTAGAATAGGACCTAGAAAGGAATCTTAAAAGAGCTTTATCTCCAAGATCTTATTAGGACATTAGAGCATTTCAAGAAGAAAATAACAAAAGTTGTGTCAGACTGGGTAGGTGGTTGAACAATGAAAGGCAGGAGGGCAGTGAGACATAACCGTTTTCAGCAGTCTCCACAGAAAAGAGCATTGAGCTCTGAAGCTCCATGTCTGTGGTAAGAATGAGTGAATTACATTATCAAGGCTCTGTAACACCAGCCATCAATTCATTTTAATGACTCTATTTCTTCTGTTTTCACTTTCACCCAGCCACCTCCTGATTATATTTTTGCATCTTATGTCATTTTGCCAAACTCAACTGAGGCAATTGTTCAGTCTAAATAATATAGTTGTATTTTCACTATAAATTAAAGCATTGGCCTTTTAGGTTTTATGTTACTATTCTGATGAATGGTCGCACATTTCAGAGAGATGGTCAATTTATTTTTATTTTTTATTTCACTTTCTTATGAAACATATATATGACCTATGATAGTTGTATAGTTCCATGAATTTCAGACAGTGACAATGCCCATATAAACCGAATCCTGATCTATAAGCAGAAATGATCAGTCCCACCAGAGTTCCCAAGTCCAAACTTCTAGAACCTTTTACATTGGCCCTCAGAACAGACTTCACAGCAACCTCCCTCCTTCCCTTCACTGGCATTTTCTGAATCAGAGTTTAATCATGGGACCCCTTTGTTTGGGCACTTGCTGTTTCTAACCTATCTTATCATTGCCTAACTTTGAAGGTATTTTGATCTCCTAACCTACTTTCCATGCTCCAAATCCTACTACCTCCCTGTCCAAAATAAATAACTTTCCAGACTTAGAGATTCATCAGGGAAGCCAAGCAGTGGGTATTACATCAAGATACACAGGAGTTGCCACCAGACAATGATTCTTTTTTTTTTTCTAAGATTTTATTTATTTATTCATGAGAGACACATAGAGACAAAGATATAGACAGAAGGAGAAGCAGGCTCCATTCAGGGAGCCGATGTGGGATTTGATCTCAGGACCCCAGGATCACACCCTAAGCCAAAGGCAGATGCTCAATCACTGAGCCACCCAGGTGCCCCCAGACCAATGATTCTTGACCAATGTTGCACTTTGCAGTTATAAGAGACACTTTCAAAAACATACATATCTGGGACAATTTATCTGTTTGACTCTTTGCTATCATATCTGATAATCAATCTGCCAGCAAATTATGTCAGCTCCACTTTCAAAACATCTAGAATTCAACCATTCCTCATAACCTCCATGACCAACACCTCAGCTACTATCTTATTTCATGTGGGATATTGCAATAGTCTTCAAATTTGATCCCTTTCCATGTTTCAGTTTTTTTAACACAATAGTCAGAATGATCTTGTCAAAATGTATGAGTCAAAGCATACTTCTTTCTTCATTCTAAAAATCTTCCAGGACCTATCTCAGAGTAAAATTCAAAGGTCCTTAAAATAGCTTTGTAGTCCCTAAGTCCAGCACAGTAGCCATCTCCACAGGACTCCAGAGGTAGAGTCCAAATTGTGATGTACTATAAGTAGAAAATACACACGAGATTTGTACAAAACACTTTGTACAAAAATTTTTAAAAATATATCAATGTTTTGAATTTATTATAGGTTAAAATGATAATATTTTTCATATGTTGATTAAATAAAATTAAAATTAATTTTGCATTTTGCATTTTTTACTTTTTTAATGTGGCTACTAGAAAATTTAAAATTAGTTATGTGACTGGAAGTCAGTAAATAGGTAAGCATCTGACTCAGGGTTTCAGCTTAGGTCATGATGTAAGGGTCCTGAGATCCCAGTTGGTATTATCTTTCTGACTTCCTTTCCTGCTACTCCTTCACTATGTCTTACCATATCATCTTCTTTGAGCCCACCAGGCATGCCTCTGTTGCAAGGCCTTTGTATTTTCATTTTCCTTCAGTATAGAAGGTTCTTTCCTCTACTATATCATGATATCTTCCTCATTTCCTAGAAGTCTTAAAAAAAAAAAATTATCTTTACAGTGAAACTGTCTGTGACTACTTGATCTAAAATTGAAATCCATAGAACTTTGTATCTCTCTTCATTGCTTTATTTTTCCATGTAGTTCTTATCTATATGTAACACAGATTCATCTGATAGAGAAAACTGAATCCAAGAGAATTTGTTTAAAACTAACAATCTAGTTTCTGTAGGCCAAAGCATACAACCTAAAGGTAATTTTTCCTTAAAGTTTACATCAGTAATTTTTCCCTAAAGTTTAAAACAAGGAGAAGTTCTCGCCAGGACTTCAGAGTATATGACTCAACACTTAGGAGTCCACATGAGTGTACCTTTCATGTTCAGGAGGTATGATCATAAATAGCAGAAGCCCAGAGCTTCATCTCGTGAGAAAGACAACTGCAAAAATGTCATGGTCACACTTCTAGTCTAGAAAAGGCCTGGGTTGTTATAACCAGAGACATTTATGATGTAGATGGAAGCTAAACACCAATCTCTCTTACCAATGGGCACAATAATCAATGGATTACTAACAATGAGAAGCATTATCTGAGAGAACAGGTCTATTTTGGTTGTAAGTAATACTAGAGACCTCTACTCAGCAGTTCTGACTCTCTCCTAACACCAGAACAATGATCACATAAAGAGATCTGAGGAGACCATTGTTCTAGGATGCACACTTTGCTTTTTAAAATATTTTCTTTACTTATTTGAAAGAGAGAGAGAACATGAGCAGGGGAGAGGCAAAGGGAGAGGCAGAAGCAAATTCCCCACTGAGCAGGGAGCCCAGGAACTTGGGACTTGAATCCAAGCCCCTGGTTCATGACCTGAGCTGAAGGCAGATGCTTAACCCACTGAGCCAACCAGGTGCCTCTAGGATGCACACTTTAATGACTGTCATATTTTGACTATCCGGCACACTACAGGCCAGTAGTCTGAGAGTCTGGCAAGCTTGTGCATTCTTAGGTCACTGCATGGGCCCTTGCATAATAGCAGGTTTACCAAATGTCTCAGAAGGAAGGGCAACAGTGTTGACTACTTTTCCACTTATATCCAAGACTGGAAGAAATCTGCTGCTCTTATCCATAGTGTCCAAGAGCACTTCACCTTATCAGAGAATACACAACATGCTTCCCTTGAAAGGGTGTTATTAGATACATTGACCCATAAGAGTTGGGGGAAAAAGATCAACTATCTCTGGTCATCTTTCAGGTTTAAACAAATGTTAAAGTGTGATTTATGTTCACTACATACAACTTCACAAATCAGCAGATGTGAGCATGTTACCAGCAGGAAGAATAAAATGGGAGTCTTCCAAACCCATGCTTGGTTATTTTATTGTAATTATGAACAACAACACTTTATTTAAAAATGAAAATGAAGGGCAATTGCTAAATCAGGACACAAGGTGACCATACCCAATGACCATTCACTCGAGAATATATACATATTACATAACAAAAATGCAACACACAAAAACTTTCCAAATCTAAATATATAACAGTCACCACAAAGACTATGAAGTATTTTAAGATACCATAAACTGAGCTAAATTATGAGGCTGCTCGTCACATCTATTGTGTACACTTGCTCCCTTTGGCCCATGCTGGAGACCAAATATGGCACAGACTGCACCAGTATATATTTGATGCTCCCCAAATACAACATGTGCAATGTTATCCTTGCTTATTTCTGCTTATTTCCCATGATGATTTCCCCATTTCTCAGAAGATTTCTATCCTTCTTTAGTGCTCCACATTTTTTTAAAGAAAAGCCTCAAAACAAAAATATTCTAAGTGTATTTCTAAGAGACAAATATGTGATGTGTCACATATTGCTTTATAGTTTAGGGATGAACAGAAAGATACAAGTGGGGCTGGGAAGAGACAGGATATCACAAAACCAAATATAAAGTGCCAGGGCATTGTTAACTCTTTTAAAAACTGGGACTCATTATCCTGGTGAATTATGGGTAAATGAGGAAGTGACTGGACAGGTTATTTAAGATTTCTAAAACAGTTTCTACAGTCGTAAAGCATATTTATATCAAGTGTTTGCTGGGAGGAGAAAACAATATAATTTATGTAGAGCACTGTGCCTGATTCATGGCAACCATTCCCTCAAAGTATATTCTTATTATTGCACTTACTGTTGTTCACCCATTGGTTAAGAATCAACCTTGATGCTTTTTTCATTGCATACTTTAATGCACATATCAAACAATTAAATATTTTTCCTGAGTTTAACAATGATACTACGGTGTTATCATGGAGGAAAAAATTGCTCTTCACAAAGAGGTCTGCCTTTACGGAATCCCTGCCTCCAAGGAGTATACAATCTTGTCAAACATGTAATATCTATGCATGTGAAAAAATGTCAACTCACAGGGCTCCTGTGTACTTACTCAGGATGGGATACATGAGACTAGTGATCATTCTTTGAGTAACAATGACAAGAAGAAGGGAAAGAAGAAAAAGAAGAATATCTTTCACTGACTTTATGTCACAATAGTACTAAACATTTTAAATTGATTTGTCATATATAGCTCTCATAGCACATTGTGTAGGAAAGCTCTATGATCCTCCCCATTTTAGATATAATGAAACTGGAGCTTACAGGGATAAAGTATCTTGTCCAAAGTCATGAGCTATTGGATGAGCCCACGGTTTGCTCAGTCCTCCTGACTCCAGACTCCACTTTGCTCCTTATGATTTTATTCACAGACCTAGTATGATGCTTGGAACATACAGAATATCAGATAACTCTTTGTTGAAATCCTGGATCCAATGAAAAAAGAAACGCAATGTAAGGTATACACTACACATGCTTTTAGGAATTCTAAGATTGAAGAAATTCTTTTATGTAAGGATTTTCTCAACACACATTTATCAAGGATCTACCATAAACCAGGCATGGTAATAAAGCCTGTGAATAGAAGAAAGGGTGAGATATGATTTTTGCCTTCAGCAATTTCATATTCAATAAATAGAATAAATACCTTTGATATGATATTGTAAGTGCCGTCATAGAGGAATACTCCAAGTGCTGTGGTAAAACGTCTGAGGAAGAGATTTCTCTTGGCTGTGTTGTGGTGGATAGAGAATGTCTCATAAGTGAAGGATGATTAGAAGATGTTCCCCAAATAGAAGAGAAATCCTAGGCAACTTAGAGAGAGAAGAGGGAACTTAAACACTAGGTTTGTGAAACATTTCAATTACTTTGGAAAAAAAGCGGCTGTGAGTGGCTGGTATGTGAGTAGGGTAGGAAAATGAGAGGTTGGGGTTAAGTTGGTGTGAGACTGGCCCCCTGCACCCATAGCCCAAAGCAAATGCTGGCCTAATGCATAGAAAAACTGCTTGAATAAGGACATAAGGCATACCTATCCCAGCAGACTACTTAGAAGGCAAAACAAGATTTCACCACCTCTTACTACTTTAACTGCAAGCCTTGGACTGGCCCCTGATCTTTTTAGAGATGGCATTGGTACTTCCTTTTCATATGGTGATAAGTCCCAAGCCCAAGGGTCAGGATTCCTCTCCCTAACCACAGGTCCTGTTAAGCCCCTTTGTGCTGCTTCAGAACTGCAGCCAATGAGAGGACTGTGAATTCCTTATTAGGTTTCCTTTACTAAATATTGATCCAGGTGTGGCAAATGTGCTATCTGCTTATGAGCTCTTAAATGATCAACTATGATCATGCTAGAAGGTCAGGTTGGTCATTTAGTGAATGGTATTAACTGTAATAAATACCAATGCTATAGACTGATGTCATCACCCTATCCAATCCATATGTTGAAGCCCTAGGCCCTAATTTGGCTATATCCGGAAAAAGAGTCTTTAGGAAATAATTAAGATTAAATGAGATTGTAAGGTATAGCTCTAATCCAATAGGACTGCAGATATATAAGAAGAGGAAGAAATAGGTCTCTGCCATGTGAAGACATAAAGAGAAGGCATCTGTTTGCAAGGAAGAGAGCTCTCACCAGACCTGGACCACAGTGGAACCCTAATCCTGGATTTCTAGCCTCCAGAACTGTGAAAAAAAAAAGTTTCTGTTGTTTAAACTACTCAGTTATGGTTGTTACGGCAGTCTGAGGAGACTAAGGCAGCCAAGGATTAGAATGTAGTTGGAGGCACAGAGACAATCATGGAAGTGAAAAGTAGATGTATCTAGAATTGAAAGGCAACAGGGACAGTCAAAACTTTCTAATGCATATCCCCATCCCTTTCAGGTACTTCTTCCCTCACCTGGAATTGCTATTAAGCTTCCAATAGAAGAATGTATTTTGAAAGAAGAAAAAGAAAGAGGACTGAATGGATTATGTCTTCCACAGCTATGCCACAAGTAAAAGAGATATAAAAATGAAAGTCAATGATACACAAAAAGGAAAGACTCTGGTCTTGAAACAATCATTAGCCGAAGACTATTGTCGGGAAGAGGAATTTCAAATTCTTGAAAATACTCAAAATACATAGTATTAAAACAAAAATAAACAACTTCACTCATACATCCCTCTATTTTGTTTAGAAAGCCTGAATGGAAGATGTGTGTCTTGAGAGCAAAGAACTTTCCTTCTGCTTAGTAGAAAAGGAACTCTTGCTTTTGTTTCAGGCTCATTAGTTCCTTTTGCTAAAATTCCTTTTCCCAAAGAACATCATTCAAGCAGTTGTCCCTTTTTTAAGCCTATTTCTGACACTTTCTCCCCAAATTTTACCCATCTTAAAACCACCATGATGCAATAAATCAACCTACTCCCCAGATCTTACTAATCTCTGCATTCACAGTGAGGCAACTTTAAAAATTAAGTTTGGCTTTCTGTCTGTCTTCACTTGCTATCCTCCTGATAATGTTCACACACACTGTTATCTGATTTCAGCACTGAAACATCCCCTACACTTTCTCTACTTCATATCGCTGCTGACCTACTGGACACCAAATCTAGAAGACATGGCATTGCCTGCCCAATATGCAAACTTGAAACTTTAAAGCATTTCATCCTTTTGGATAATATTTTCTACCTACACTTCTTGCCTTTCCATGTTTTGGTTCCTCTGTTCCTGGGCAATCTGTCTACCACAGAGATTTGCTGTTGATATTCTCTTCTCACTCCACACATGATGACTGGGGTGATGGGTCTACTCTCATGACATCAGATACAAAGTTAACAAGTTCTACACTTACGTGTGCAGGTGAGCCCTCTCTTCTGCGCTCAACCATGTATATCCAACAGTCTACTGGGCATGTAAAAAGAATTTAATTTATCCTTGGAAACATTACTTAGTTTCTTTAAATTCCTTTACCTGTAACATGGAGTAATAAGGATAGTAATAACCTCACAGAAGTTTTTTGTGAGGATAAAATGAAATAAAGATTGAGTAGTGCTTGTTAGCTTACATTATTATTTTTATTATTTGACAACCCAACGTTTACTTTGACTTTGACTTTTTTTTTTTTTTTTTAACCACCCTACCCAAAGAAAACTTTTGGTTCCTCAAGTCCCTATCTCTGTGAGGAGTAGTATGATCTACACAATTTTTCAAGGTAATGGCTAGGGAATCATTCTGAATTCTTCACCCTCCATTACCTTCCCCATCTTGTTGGCTACTAGGCTAGATAACATTTCTGGGACCCATCCTGTCTCTGCTTTCATAGCCATTGCCTTAATTCAATCACTCATCATTTCTCTCTGGGGAAGGAATGCATTTTAGTTACTTCTAAACTAAGTTAAGTCTTTAGTCTTAATTTGATTGAATCTATTCTCCACATTGCTTCCAGAATTCTTTTTCCAAAATATAATTGTGTTTATTTTCTTTCTTCTTTTCAAATGCTTTTTAAATTCTAATGTTCTGAATATAATCCAGGCTTGGTAAATCATACAAGACCTTCCAAAACCTAAATCTAGTCAATATTTCTTAACTTTTCTCCTACAAAATACCAATTTTATTCCTTTTCATACAATCATTCCTCTTTCTAAAATGGCCATCATCTATTCTTTGCCTAGTAAATGATATATTTCCTTCCATGTCCGTTGTCCAACAGACAACAGACATTTGAGTGGGGAACATCACCAGTATGTCTCCATTGCACACTATTTTCACATCTATTATAACACTGATCACTTTGTGATGTCCTAGAGATTAACAGAGGTGAAATGATATGAAAATTAGTGCAGAATTCACATGGCCAGACTGTGTTTTAGGGACAATGGGGAAGCCTTCTTTATAGGTGGGGAAGGCTGCTGATATTGGGGAGTTTTTGTGCCTTTGGTTACATGCCTGGGTCAGTCTATCAATTCTGTAGAATCCGGGACAGATCCTTGGTTTTTTAATCTTGATAATATTCCTTCCAGATAGACTGAGTCCCTACCTGCTCAGAACATCATACATTAGGCAGAGGATATTAAAGGAGATTTATATATAATTCTTTCCTTTCTTTTGACAAGGGAGAAATATGTAAAAGTGACTGTCATATTATTTACAATATGACATCTGGAACAAGAATATATAATTTTTTAATTTAAAATATCCCTTGGAAATACATAATGGCCTCTTGCAAGTTTTTGAATAATTCATGGAGGTAGACATCAAAATTGTTTGCAAGAATATTAATTTTTCCCCTTTTTTTCTAGTTTTCACTCAGCTGGATAATATGAAGTACTTAACATACACTGGCTTATTGTGAAATAGATATTGTTTTAAAATTAAAATGTTGTGATGCTTGGTAGTAACTGAGATTTTTGGCAATCTCTAAAAGGCTTAAATTTTAAAAATCACTGCAGAACTTCATCAGGAGGTCCTTTTATATAATTGACATTGAGAACATGGAAACTGAATTCCTTTTTCTTTTCACCTAATGTTATCTCTCTCTCTCTTTTTAAGATTTTATTTATTTATTTATTTGAGAGAGAGTGAGCATGAGAGAGCACAAGTAAGGGGAAGGGCAGAAGGAGAGGGAGAAGCAGGTTCCCTGCTGAGCAAGGAGCCCAATGTGGGGCTTGATCCTAGGACCAAGGATCGAAACGCATCCGCTATTTATTGTCCCATAAAAATGCAAGTACAACTTTCTTCCTTGAGCACTATAGTAGTGTATAGTTGGTCTGCTCCAGGAAGTCCTCATATGGAAATGAGTTAAAACAAAACAAAAAGAGCATGCAGAATCTGTGAGTCAGGCACACATAGGGAAGGAGGCATTATCCCTGTGTCAACATGACAAGAATTTCAAGAACCAGATTTTTGGAAAGTAGGCTTTGTGATGTGGTGTCCTGAGTAAAAAAATATGAGTTGATGCTATGTGCTGATGTGGCTCTGAATATAAAAGTCAGAGCTCACCATTCTGTGCGCCTCTGACCCAGAGAGCTTCTCTCTCCATACAGACTTCTGAGAGCTTGGAACTTGAGGACATGATTAAGAGGAATACAAGGAGGCAATGGAAATCTATGTCCACCCTTGTGCTTTTTTATCCGTTTAGATGTTTTCTAAAACACATTAGTTGCTCTGGGAGTAAACCATAGTAAATGCAACCGTGGACTGAGCCCATCTTTTGAACTGGGACCAGAGTTTGTGATCTGTCAATCAAGAGTAACCAAATCCACAGTGTTTGGAGCACTCGATTTAAAGAATCTTAGCTCTAAAACCTATTCTTTTCAGACCCTTTTCCACTTTCCACTCCCCAACCCCAAAGAAAACAAAGTCCTGGGAGCTTCTCACTTACATTTCTTAGTCATGCTCATTATACATATGAGAAAAAGAGAAAATTAGTTCAAAACAGTATTTTCCATAAAAGAAAAACATTGAAAAAATGGTTATTCGAGACAAAAATCTTGCAGCAAAATATTATAACCCCCTCCACCCCTGCCCCGAACTCCCTGACAAAAAATTCAGGCTATAATTTGATTTCTTTGAAAACTAAAAATAGTCTTAATAATTTTGATTTAGAATAACGATTAAGTATCCTTTCCTTAATGGTTTTAGAGAATATTTCTTAAAGATATGTGACTCCCCCCTTCCACTTTCCAAAAGAAAAGACAAATATATATTTTGAAGGTTAAGGTTCTGGATCAATGACATTTATGAGTATTTTTCTATTTGTCCAAATGTGTTTAATTAGAAAGTAGTAATTAGCTCAGTGGCACTCACAGTAAATGCTCATTATTAAGTCTTTTAATGTTCTTGGTATTACCACCCTCTCTGGTAGTTTCTTGAGGAGAAATTACTATAATTTATTTCTGCACATTGTCCATTGTGTGTGTATGTGTGCGAGGCTAAATAGTGGAGATCGTGTCTATGGAAGGTTTTCTCTTAGAAAACTCAACTCTCATGCAATTAACCTGTCTGTGAGAAAATGGGTATGGTCAGCTCAGCTCTCTGTGTGCCAGTTGTTAGTGTTACTGCACATTCGAGAGAAAGAATTTCCAGTTCCCTATAAGCATTGTTCTGGCCTGAAACAGTTTATTGCAAGAAACCTGATCATGCCATTTCTCTTTATTGAATAAGTACAGGATGGGTTTAGGCTCCCATGAGGAGAAAGGGAGTGGGCTTGTGATGAATATTATTTCTAAATTAAGTATTGTGTTAGATTTTGTTTTTACTCAGGCAGAAATCTTAACCTCATAATCAAAATGCCACTGTAATGCAAAGCTGGGGAAATACATATTTATCTTTGTCCATCATATCAAATGGCTGTGCAAGCACTGCACGGCTGAGAGCATAGGTGAGAAGCCAGGTGAAGAAGAATTGAGGAGAAACAAAGCAGCAGGATATAGAGTTGGCAAAGCAGGAGGCAAGGTGATGGTCAAGATACTTAAAAGTTTTCTGGCCCCCAAACTCATTTTAACTTCCCTGGCATTATAACTTCCTGGCATTTTAACTTCCCTGGCATTAACTTCCTTCACCTATAAAATCAGATCATATCAAAGCTCATTCCAGATTTAATCATTTTAAGAAATCCTCTATATTCATATGTACTTTTAATCATTTTTTGATTTGTAATCAAACAGTTTATATAATGATATCCATTTCAGGATCTCTTAGGAAAGCAATATAAATTAAGAGATTTATTCAACAAGTATTTTATTCAAGGCTTACTATGTGCTAAATGGTACTATGTACAAAAGACAAGTTGTAAGCAAGAATCATACCCTCCCTTTCCAGAAAACATACTCACAAGAGCCAAAGAGATATGATTATCACTGTAAAAAGTAGGATCTTGGAGATATATAAGTAGTGCTAAGAAGAAAAGATGAGGTTGGGGTGAGGACACATAGATACACAGAGAAAATGACATTGAAGTTGAGTGCTGAAGGGCAAGAAAAGTAGGAAAATTCAGTGCATTAGAAGGATATTGAAGTACTGTGAGCAACATGAGAATGGTTCATGTATTGCTGAGAAATCACAAAATCTTTCTGTTACTTTCATTTTCAGTTGAAAAGTGGTCATTGTTTACCTCCTACGTGCTAGGTAGTGTAGTTAGCCCTGCAGAATGAAAAGCATGGAAAGTAGAGGCACTAACCTCTGAGAGCCATAGTCTACTGGGGGGATGAAGAAACAGATCATTCTGGTAACAGGTGTTAAATATTATGGTAGAAGTATGGGGTGTTATAAGAGCACAGATATAATGGAACATCTCACCCAAGTAGAGAGGAAGCAACACTTGAACTCTGCCCTATAAGGTGGCTAAAAGTCTGTCAAAGGTGGAACATTTATCTCAGGAAAAGGAGACCAGAAGGAGCTAAGAAACAGAAGTTAGAAGAGGACTACTAGGAGTTCATTATTGTTGGATCATACAGTAAAGATAGAGAATATGAGATACGAGATTGAAGAAGGAAGGGACAGGTTATAGAAGCTTCATATTCATATTCAATAATACCATATTTACCACCTTAACTCTGTAGGTGGCAATGAAGCTATTGGAAGCTTTTAAACTGAAGGATGACTTAGATTTTTTATTTTAAGACTATGGGGGATGAAAATGACGGATACAGACCCGAGCACAAAGATCAGTTAAGAGGCTACTGTAATCATTCTTGAAGGAGCTTAAAGAAGGCCAGAAATACAAAGTGAAGACAGAGGGAGAGAAGTGGGGATTAACTAAAATAAATTTCTAAGAGTAAAATCTGAAGAATCTTTCAACCCATTATTTGTGGCTTTGTGAGAAAAAGAATCAATCCCCACCCCCAGGCCTCACCAACATTTCTCTCTCTCTTTCCAAGCTTAGAAACAAATATCTTGGTGATTTCAGCAAGTCTCATGTCTCATGTCTTTAAATACTCTCAATTTGGTGCTGTTCAAAAGAACTCTCTGAGATCACAGAAATGTTCTATATTTGGGTTATCTAATATGATAGCCACAGGGCACATGTGCCTCTAGCCACATTGAGCAATGAGCCTAGTGGGGCTCATTAAATTTTTTACTTATTTTATAAATTACTGTAAATTTAAATAGCCACATGTGCCTGGTGACTCCCATATTAGGCAGTAAAAATGACAACCCCTAAATTTCTGTCTTTAACTTGGATCTTTCCTTTTACCACAAGACTGTATCCAACTTTCTACTCATTATCTCCATGTAGGTTTCTAGTGGACATCAGACGTAGCGGTTTAAACTCTAATTTCTGGACTTTTCCCTAGACTTGCTTTTCCTAATGTCTTACCCATCTCAATAAATGGCAACTTAACTTATGAGTTCTCCTTGAGTTCTTCCTTCCTTCCTTCCTTCCTTCCTTCCTTCCTTCCTTCCTTCCTTCCTTCCTTCCTTCCTCCCTCCCTCCCTCCCTCCCTCTTTCTTTCTTTCTTTCTTTCTTTCTTTCTTTCTTTCTTTCTTTCTTTCTTTCTTTCTTCTTTCTTTCTTTTTTCTTTCTTTCTTTCTCTTTCTCAAATACTCTACATCTTATCTGTAAATGAATCAAATAAAAATTTGTCCAGAATCTAACTGATTCTTCCCACCTGCACAGCTAACTGCCACTAAGTCCACAATAATGTTGCCTCTTGTAAAGATTGTTGCACTAGCCTCCCCACCAGCCTCCCTGCTCTGATCTTTGTACTTTGTTGAAATCTAGATCCTATTGTATTGTTCTTATTCTCAAAATTCTTGCTCTGAGTTAAGCCTAAATCCTTACAATGTTCTATACAATCTATCCTATGTCTCCTGTATCGCTTTAACTCTCCCTCATGCTCACTCTGCCCTAGTCACAGTGCATTTCCTTGCTTTCCTGGAATACCCCAGACTTACCTCCACTGCAGAACTTTGCATTTACACTTTCCACCCCCTGGGATGCTCTGCCATTGGATACCTGCATGGCTTGCTTCTTCATCTTCTACATGGCCTGTTCAAACACAGCTTGCTGGTAAGGTGTTCCCGGACTTATTTAAAATTCGATTCCTCCAAGCTGACACCCTTAATTCACTTCCTATCCAACTTCTTCAGATTACTCTTCTCCACAGTATTTAGATGCATCTGGCCCAGCAAATATTTTATTTATTTTGTTTATTAACTGTGCTCCCCCTAGCTACACTCTAAGTCTCTTGCAGGTGGGTTCTTAAATCTGTTTTGTTTATAATCACATTCCCAGTACTTAGAACATTGCCTGAAACATGATAGGTGCTCAATAAATATATCAATTACATGACTGATTTTTAGATTTCTAATTCATGTTGAGTTGTATCACTAGGACAAAGGCTGAAGGAAAAACAAGTATGCAATATGGTAGGTGTTCTAAATATTTGTTGAATGAGTTTTTAAATGAATTAATAGAAGTAGCATGATAAATTTAATCCGATGTGACAAACACATAGAATAAAAGGGGTGGAGATTATTCAGAGGATGGCCCATTTAATGAGCAAAAGATAAAGCTGTGATACCAACAGGGTTGAATTTTATTCTTTAGAAGGGGGAACCACTGGAGATGATCTTAGGTTGTGGACCAATACTTGTGGATTCTGGCAAAGCAATAAACTGTGTTTGTATTACCTCTTTTGACATTTAAACTAATCTCCCCAGTCACTGGTCTACTTTGGGCCCTCATCCTTTCTTACTCAGCAGTAATCCCCCAAATGATCGATGCCGCTCCCATTTTTATTCCCCAAATCCATCCTTTATCTTGCCACATACTGATTTTGTGAAATATATACTGGTTCCTATATTGTTAACTTTCTTTCCCATGGACATTCCTTATGTTTATATATAAACCTGCAGCCTATTGGCTCTGATTCTTCAATAGTAACTAACAGGATATACTGAGGAAGGTTGTTATTATGGGATCGGGGCTAGAGCCTTCTATAGAGTCCAGGACTTCTCTGTGCTTACCAATATATATTAAAAATGGAGCATTTTTTTTTAAATTCACTCTCTCCAAAATATGCTACCTTGATTTGCTATTCCCTAAAAATTCTTCAAGTGAAGACATTTGTCAGAAGCCACCATATCCTCTTATGATTTCACTTCATGATGACAAATCCTTGGCATTTTGTAGCCGGGCTTTGGGGGGATGGGTACAAGGTGTACCATTAGTGCATGCATAATGGGTACCTTCGACAGCTCCAGTGTCAAGGTGTTTCTGACACAGCCCTGTAATTAATGGGAATGCACTTTCTGTGGTGTATGGCAGTAATTTGGCAATGACAGAAACATATGCCTTGTTTGATGAACCTGAAAGTGAGAGGAGGTGGGAAAAAACTTGCTAGAAAGCTTATCCCAGTTGACAGTCTAGCCTGGGTGACACTAACAAGGCTTTAAGTATGTTGATGTAAATCAAGATATAGCCAGAAGCAAGGCCAAGGCTGCTTGAAGGAACTGAAATCGGCTGTGTTAGTCTCTGGAGCGCATGAAGCAATGATGTTGTTTCAGGATAGAGAACATTACTAGCCCTCTCTATCAGTCAACAAAAGGGGGGAAAAATCCAATGTCCACTTTCAGAACCTAACAACATACTGGCAGCCAGGCCACAGCCAGGGAACTGGGTCAGTGAAACCACCCATTTTCTCTCTTTCTCTCTTTTTCTTTCTTTCTCTTTTTCCTTTTCTTCTCCTCCTTTTGGCGGATAATATTGGCCTAGGCTCTTGATTTCCCTTCCCCTTTTCTACCTGGTTTATACCTTAGTATTACCCCATGGAGGAAGCCTTCATGTTTACCTCTCCCTAAGACTGAACTTACAGTAAAGTGCCATGCTACTTATAGTCCCGGATGCCCTGAATCCGCATCAATTGGATAACTGCTTGAAAAAAAGAAAAATCTATTTCTGAGTTTTTCCTAGATTTGCTGCAGAAGGAGCCTCTAGAATCCTCATGTTTAACACACTTTCCAGATAATGCCGATTCAGTGTTGGAGAATCACTGGTACAGTGATTAGGCAGGCATGAGTTCAAGCCTCAGCTTGATCACTCACTAGGTAACTGTGGGTTGATGACACTGTCTGGACCTAGTTTCCTTTAGCTATAAAACAACACTGCAAACAGTAGAGAAATAAAAATGGCATAATATATGTAAAGTACTTTGCAAGAAGGTGTGGTACACAACAAAAACTCAGTAATGCCAGCTGTTATTATTCTTGTCCCTCTGTTTATACAGCACTTTGCTAATATTGCTGTTATGGAATTTTCTGCAATTGCATGCAGTCCTCAGTTACTTGATTATTTTCCATCTTGGACTAAAAAGAAGAGAAAAGTGAGTTACCTTCAGCTTGTACTACCAAATACAATTCCCGGTGTAGTTTTCCAGTCACTCCAAATATTTGATGCTATAGATAAATGTGTGATTAAATGATTTTTAAATGTCCTATTTCTATTTAAAAAATGTCAAATCAAAATTTAAAATAGAGCCATAGGACAAAAGGACCCCAATTCTCTATAAACTTATAATAAGACATTCAGTTTAAAACAACGTTATCCTGACATTTATTTAATAACAGCTTAGATGTAAGATATATTCACTGATGAAAACCTGGAACTTTACAAAAAATATTTTTTCACTTAACATATACTTAGGGAAAGCCTACTAGCTGCTGAGTAATCTTCTCAGACACTGGAGATGCAGCAATTTTGAAATCAGGAAAAAATAAAAAATCCTTTTCTCATGATAACAACAAGCTAATGAATGTGTTGGGTGGGAGAGGGGCCAGATAATACATATGCAGATATGTAGATAAAGAAAATGCATACCAAATTAGTTTTCTATTGCCTGGTAGTAAATTTGCACAAAATTAGCAGTTCAAAACATGTAGTTATTACCCAACAGTGTCCATGGGCAAGTGTCAAGTGTCATGGTACAGTTGAGCTAGGTCCTCTGCAAGGTTGCAATGAAAGTGTTGGCTGTGGGGAGGTCCTTTTTAGAGCCTGGGGTTCTCTTCCAAGATCACGTGGTTGTTGGCAGAACTTAGTTGCTTGAAGCTATAGGATTGACGTCCCTACCTTCTTATTGGCTATCAGCAGGGGCCATTCTCAGCTTCTGGAGCTCCTCCCTCCCCTCAGTCCCTTGCTGTGTGGGCTTTTTACAATCTGGTAGGTTCCCTCTTCAAGGCTATCAGGAAAATTTCTGACTTCAATTTGCTAAGAAAGGTGTCTTACATAATATAACCTAATCAAGGAAGTGACATCCCTATACATTTGCCTTATTCTTATGTAGAAGCAAGTCACAGATCCTGTCTAGATTTAAAAGTAGGGCATTATACATGGATGGGATTCATGAGGAAGGGGAGGGGGTCATCGTGGACTTATGCTTACCCAACACATGATATGGCAGATGATGACAAATATTATGGAAAAAAATAAAAAGGGGAAAAATAAAAAAAAATTAAAAGGGGGAGGTGTGGGATATGTCAAGGTGATGGGGGAGGCAGTCATTGTAATATAAATGAGAATGGGCAGGAGAGGAAAGATCTCTGTTATTCTGGTTAATGCATCTTTTATATATTTTCTTAATAGCCTCTAACATAAATGATAAATCAATTAAAGGATGAAAAGAAATGATTAATACTGGAGCATTTAGTAAAATTGAGTTAAAGTAATCAGAGCAATTATACGACAATCTTCTCTGTCCAGACAAACCTGAGAGCAGAAAAGAAGTAGTTCACACAATAAAATCAACATTTTCAAAATCAGCCTTACACAAAAGGAGAAAAATACAAATGAGCACTCTTCTCCTCAGGGATTTCCATTCATCAGTTAAGAATGTGGGGCTTTCTTCTTTTATTACTTGTAATTCATCTTAGAAAGTTCTTTATTCCCAGAAGGAACCGTGCTTTACTCATTCCCACTCACTGTGGGACTGGGTCCCTATGAAGCAGTTATTTTTAGTCAACAATTTATTTCCCTAATTTGTTTCCTAAGTATTATCATTGGTTAGCCCACCAGTCTTCACAAAATCTATTTATATCCCAATCAAATGAGACTCTTAACAGCTGTTAGCATTAGAAGAGTGAACTTGTCTTCATTACAAGTTTTCTTTCTGGTTGAGTTGGAAGGAATGTGGAAGTGACAAGAAATGTCTGAGCCATATGTTCCATGCAGCAAACATCATAAATGGCCAAAAGAACAAAACAACACATGACTTCTTCCCCCAGCAATACTGAAGATTTCCATCTTTTTGCAGGAGTCTTTTTGGCTTTGCAGTAATTTTTTTTTACTATTTTTTACAATTTTGGTTTTCGTATCAGTCTGTTCAGGCTGCCATAACAAAAATACCATAAACTAATGATTTCTCACAATTCTGGAGTCTGAGGAGCCCAAGATCAAGGGACTAACATGTTTGGTGTCTGCTGAGGACCTACTGCCTCACAGAAGGCTGTATTCTTACTAGAACTTCACAAAGAGGAAGAGGAAGGGAGCTCTCTGGGGCTTCTTTGATAAGGGCACTAATTCCATTTATGAACTAATCACCCCACTTACTAGCACTATTACACTGAGCATTAAGTTTTGAACATATGAATAGTAGTGGGTGGGGGACAGAGGGGGAGACAAACATTCAGATTATAGCAGTTTTCTTGCTCTTGGATTGTCCACATGTTTTTGTGGAGCCCAAGAAAAATTAAGGCCATCCCACCTAAAGCTTAGCATTAGCACAAGTACAGCCATCTTAGGCCCTTGGGAATAAGAGCTGAACTTTACAGGAAAAACTGCAGAATGTCCTCGGCAAGGAATCCCATATCAGAAAGACAACAGAGCCCATGCCCATGGTAGAAAGTCCCATATTAGAATGAGAACAGAGCTCAATGCCCTTGAAAGCCCCATATCAGAATGTAAACAGAACTTGAGAAATTCCTCCACTCCTTCTAAAAATCCTCTAGACCAGCCTATAAAAAACCCAGCTGTAACCCACTTCAGGGTCCAAGTCCCTGCTCCACTGTGTCGGGTATACTTGGACCCAAGCTCGAGCTTGCTAATAAGCCCTCATATGCTTGCATAGGTGTTGGCTCCTTGGTCGTTTCTCAGATTCGCAATCTTGGGCACAACAGTTTTGATCTGTGTAGGAGGATTTTCCTGAAGATGGGGATGCAGATAAAAGGTTGAAGTAAAACTAGTTAATTTTGCTACCAGTTGTCAGTACCACTCAACAGCTAGAAAAGCATGGAGAGAAACTTAGAAAGGAATTTTGATATTATCTTCATGTTTTAATGATCTACTATCTATCTACATTATAAAGATAAGGGAATTTTAATTACTTTGTACAATTTCTATGGTATGATGGAATTCCCTTTCCCTCTTCAGTAAACAGACCCAGTGAGAAAATTTACACCTTTTCTTCTGACATATACCATGGGGCAGGGGGGGGGTGTGTGTGTGTAGGTTTGATCTGATGAGTAATTTCTGCTCAAGTATGGATTTCTTTGAAGTCTTATGTTTATGTGAAAAACTATATAAAATCTTTATGTGAACATACTTATTTTCATAAAACAATACTGCTATAAATTACTTACCATCGTTCTAAGGAAAAACACTCCTTTATGTGTCTCCTCTATTCTCAATATTCCATTTCACTGCTGCCACTCTCTAACACCAAATGTGTAGTAGTTTTTCTCACATCAAACAATTCTCAGATTCTCTGAACACAAGTTGGGTGTCCTGCAATTTAACTCAATTTTTTCCCAAAGACTTATTTATTTATTTATTTATTTATTTATTTAGAGACAAAACATGCCAGCAGGGGTGAGGAGGGGCAGAGGTAGAAGGAGAAAGAGAATCTCAAGCAGATTCAGCCCTGAGAGAGTGCATGGACCTCCGTCTTCCAACCCTGAGATCTTGTCCTGAACCAAAATCAAGAGTCAGATTCTTAGCCAATTGAGCCACCTAAGTGCTCCTAATTTAACTCAGTTCTAACATTACCTACCTGGAGATAGTGACAGATCCCATAGATTAAGGGCTAGTCCCAGAGGACTGCCCCCCAATCTTCAGATGCCCATAGCAAGTCTTAAGTTGTTATCTGTGTTTCTGACAGACCAGTTATGAATCAAAGTTTTCTATGACCTAATCTTCATGTTTGATTAATTTGCTACAGTAACTCACAGAGCTAGGAAAACAGTTTATTCACTAGATTATCAGTTTATTATAAAAAGATATAACTCAAGAACAGCCAGGAGGAAGAGATGCATAGGGCAAGGTATGAAAAAAGGATGAGAGCTTCTTTGTTCTCTCTGAATGCAACTTTTCCTGCATCTCTGCGTGTTTACCAACACAGAAAATCTTGTCCTTTTGGATTTTTATGGAGGCTTCATTACATGGGCATGTTTGATTAAACCACTGGTTATTGCTGATTAAACTCAATATTTAGCCATTCTGTCCTCCCTCAGGATCAGGAGGCAGGGCTGAAAGTCCTAGTCCTCTAATTATGGTTAGTTCTTCTGGCAACCAGCCCCCATCTTTAAAATACTGGAGGGGGGGGGGGCTTGTCAAAAGTCACCTAATTAACATAAACTCAGATGTGGTATGAATAACAAAAGACATCTTAATCTTTCTCATTGCTTAAAAAATTTCAAGGGTTTTAGGAGCTCTGTGCTAGAAATGAGGACAGATTATAATTTTTAATCTTATTATAATAATAGAATTACTATGAATCTTATTATTATAGCCTTCTTATAATCTTATAATCACAATATCAGGGTCACACACACACACACACACACACACACACACACACACACACAAACATAAATCTGTAGTCTTGGTGATGGTCCCTAAGCAGAATGCAATCAGCACTAGTACCACTAAGTATTGTATACTATTTCAGGAGAATAATACAAGAGTCTTTCCAGGTACCACTTTAATGACCATTAATTAACATAAACTCAGGTGTAGTGTGAATAACAAAAGATACCTTAATCTCTCTCTTCACTTGGGAAGTTCCAAGGGTTTTAGGAGCTCCCTACCAGAAATGAGGGCTCTGAGTCTACTTCAGATTCTCTCTTTCCCTATGCTCTTCCTCCACTTGCTCATTCTATAAATAAATAAATAAATAAATAAATAAATAAATAAATAAAATATCAAAAAAATCCTTAGCCTTTATTAGTCCTTTTAATTAGAAGTTTTATATATCAAGAAAAAATATATTTCTAGTAGGAATATATTAGGAAGCTCTACTAAGCCTTCTGGATAGATGGGATATTTATTCATTTCCTCAACAAAAGTGTATTATCAAGCATACATATATCATATGCTTTGCTAGATTCAGGGAGTTCTGCTGTGAACAAATAGAAAATAGTCATTTCTTTCATGGAACTTATATATGAGTGAAGAAAACAGAAATTGATCAAATTATTGAACCAATAATCTGAATAAGAATTTGATAAGTGTGGGGTGGCTAGGTGGCTCAGTGGGTTGAAGCACTGACTCTTGATTTTGGCTCAGGTGGTGATCTCAGAGTAGTGAGATCCAACCACACACTCTCTGCATCAGGTCCCATGCTCAGCAGGAAGTCTTTTTGAGATTCTTTTCCTCTCCTCTGCCCCTCCCAAGGGTTACATGGAATGAGCCACTCTGCTCTAGCATTACTCTAAACAGGAAGAAACTGCCTAAACCCTTTTTGTGGCTTATCCAGGCATGTAATTGGCAATATAAGTTGAACTCTATATGCCTTATGGGATAACATCTTCTAGATGTCTGCAAATATAATTACTACAAATATAATTCAACCATTAAATGTACAATTCATTTACTAATGACTATCTCTCCCCAAAACATAAGTTCCAAGACAAGACTGCAGGAGCTGTGTCAAGCATATTCAATTCTGCCTCTCCGAGGTCTAACAATAAGGCCCACACTGAGTAGTATATGATAAATGTTTGCTAAAGAAGTGAATGAGCCATATTTATGAGTCGGGAACACATGGGGTTAAGTAGGGCTAGGTAGGATACCATGGAATCAGACTCACATAAATTCCAAAAATGCTGAGGTGTAAGGAAACAAGAGAAAAGGGAACAAACCAGACCACCCTGCCCTAGGTGTGGGCAGACAGTGTCTTTTTTTATGACAGTTATCAATGACCAACAAAGAATACCCAGAGTCCAAAGAAGAAGTAAGCCATTAAAGATGTTATCACTCAATGGTGATGTCAATAGATATATTAAAAGGATTTAGGTTCCCAGGTTGGCTTTGAATAAAAGGCCAACCCTATAAGTCCTCAGTGGCAACCCTATCAGGATCCCTCTCACTTCTGAGAGCTATCTCTGTATCTTTACTTAATAAATTTCTATTGCTTTACTCACTCTCCTTTGTCCACGAAGACTCAGTCTTTGCCTCCATGAGACAAGAACTAAGCTCTCTTGCATCATTTATTATCTAAAATAATCTTCTGAGATGTGACCTCAAATTGAAACTTTACCTTCCCACTTTTTCAGGCACACAGTCATGTCTCCTGGGCATACTGCCTACTAATGTATAGCTGAATCCGGGAGGCAGGGTATTAAATGATTCAATTTATTCGTTAAGCAGGAATTATTTACTGCTGGGGCACAAGATAGATTCTAGGCTCCATAGTAGCCCCCAAATAAATATAAAACAAAGGAATATAAGCACTGTCTGATTACACTGGGTAGGGTAGTGGGAAATTAAACTTTCTTCCCCTATTGGGTTTAGAAATAAAAAAAAACACTAATTTTGAGTTAGAAGAAGAGCTCTCAGATTTTTAGTCTCAAGATTTCTGTACACTGTTAAAGATTTTTGAGAATATCAGAATGTTTTTTATGTGGGTTATATTTACAGATATTTTCTGTATCAGCAGTTAAACCTGGGACTTGACAAACAACAATGAAGTGTGGAATGTGTGGGTTTAGACAAAAAAATTTTAACAAAATATTATTTAAATTTGGAAGGTTAATCATTGTTAAGTATTCTATGATCTTTGTACTGATATGTTAAGAAGAAGGATAAAATATACTGGCTAACTTTAGACTTTAAGTGTGAATATCAAACTAGCTGGAAAAACCTCTGAATATAGAAAAAAGAGTATAACTCTAAAAATGTAAAGGAAAAAGTTGTAAAAGCTAAAAGAGAAAATATAAATTATTGTGAAAGAAGAAGAAAAACGATATACATGAAATTCAGAAGATGTTAATAGAAAAAAATCTAAAAATATCTTAAACCCCCAAATAAATATCCTGGGGGGGGGAAGAAAGACAGTAAAATGGACAATGAAGATTTTAAATCATTTAAAAATAACAGCAATAACCCTATTACATGTTAACACAAACAGCATATTTTTATTAATAGTAACTACATTTCCCAAAACAAAAAATAGAAGGGCGGCCTTGTTTTACATGTTTGTCAATCTCTTTCATGTCTCACTTAGCAATGGACAGCTGAATGCTTACAAAGGAAGAAAGATAAAATGAAACCTTTTAGTTTACATAAATTAATTTAGAAATGCATGTCAATTAGCTCTTGAGTTTGTTCTGCTATGTAGTGATGCGGAATCTTCAAACGAAAGTTGCGGAGGTCACTAGATAACTAAATGGAGGAGCTGGAAGGGGAGAAACTTACAGGTGTTAATGCTATAGAAATCCAACCTCAAGTCTCAGCTTTATGAACATATTGACAATGTCTACTCAAGAAAGTTGTTTGATCTCTTATCCCTGGTTTCCTTATTTGGTAAGAGGGCAGCAGTGCTTCCGTTTAGTGAAAGAATACATATGAAATGGCTGGCATGTCATTTGCTCCCTGTAGATGTTAGTTCCTTTTCTTTTCTCTAATCCCCAAATCCTTGAATAATCTAGAACTGAAGCATAACAGTTATTATATTTGCAAGTAGTTAAGAATTATGTGCATTAGACATTGTTTCTACAATGCACGCTATTTCATCAACCTCTGTGTGTAATTTTGTCAGAAAGGTATCATCAACGCATGTCTTTGAATCTTGTGAAATGTCAAGGATGCTACAGTATTGTATTTACTCTCAAGGTTCCTGATACTCGAGCAGACAAGACTCAGTGTGGAAAACTCAAGAACTTAGAAATTAGTAAGAGTTAGCATAGTGCAAGGGTTATGAAATACGGTGACTTAAACCAAAGAAGGTAGACCTCCAGTGATCACAGCGTGAATGATGAAGGGACCATATTTAATATACATGTCCAGTCCAAATGCGTATGTATGTGTAGGGGTATCAGCAATCTGAATACAGCACAGAATATCACATAGTAAAAAACACACTCATTGAAATGTAACTGGGTCTCTTACACAGTGTAGAGCAGTAGAAAAGAACATGGCTTTTGAAATTGGAAACATCTGGTTTCAATTTCTGGTGCTGCCCTTAGGAACTATGTGAACTTCAGTAATTAATTAAATGTTTAGAGCTTCATTTACTTACATGATGGGATTGTAGTAGAGGTTATCACTATCTACAAAATACTAATACTCCTGCTACTACTACTACTACTAATTCCTATCCATCAGGTTATTGAGAGGGTGGTGTTATATTGAATGAAAGACCTCAGCTCTGTGGTTCTCACACAGCAAATGCTCAATAAGTATTAGCCACTATTACTATTATTGTTGTGAATATATATGTATCTGGTTGAACATAGCTTGGCAGTTGTGTTCTTTGAATCACTCAGGACAATCCTAAATCAATTTTTTAAAACTTTTGTCAGATGGTGTTCCACATGTCAGTTTTTAATTAAAACTACCTACTACAATGAGATATCTGAGAAAAATTTCATATCCAATATTGGAATCACATTATGAATATATATTTTTTATTAACCAAGGAGTTTGTTCTATTTTCTCAGTCTGCTTAAGTGAGGGGCTCCTTTATTGCTCTCAACTCTTCTCCCTTTGCTGTGCAATCTTCTCAACTATGCAGGGCATTTGGCACATTATGTATAGGAAAATAGGTAAGGATTTTAGGCCCTGGTGATAACTGTTCCAAAATCTGGCCTCCATCATCCTATATTTTCAGCTCAGAAACAAGGCCTAATTTCTATATTACTTTCCCTAGTGATCCTGTCTTCTTGAATTTTGTATACAGCCTCCTACCCAAATAGAGTTCTAATATTCACACCTTTGGAAAGATATTGACCAAGCATTCACAACCAGTACTTTTTTTTTTTTTTAAGATTTTATGTAGTTATTTGACAGAAGGAGAGTGCACACAAGCAGTAGCAGAGGGAGAGGGAGAAGCAGACTCCCCATTGAGCCGGAAGCCTAATCCCAGGCTCCATTTTAGGACCCTGGGATCATGACCTGAGCTTAAGGCAGACACTCCCCACAAATGACCATTTCTTAACCTTCTCTTTGTCTTGACCAAATTTTAGTCAGCCTTCTCTCTTCCTATAGGTCTTTGAACTTCTGCTTGCCCACACGCCAGAGCAAGCACTAAAAAGTAGAATGTGTTCCTTATTGGCTCCTCTTGGGAATCAGCAAGACACTTTCCTTGCCATATCCAATTGGTCATTTCTCTTTGTTGTCCAACTTCTCTTTAAAAGATTCTGCTTGGGGGCAGCCCCAGTGGCACAGCGGTTTAGCACCGCCTGCAGCCCAGGGCGTTATCCTGGAGACCCTGGATCGAGTCCCGCGTCGGGCTCTCTGCGTGGGGCCTGCTTCTCCTTCTGCCTGTATCTCTGCCTCTCATTCTCTCTGTGTTTCTATGAATAAATAAATAAAATCTTTAAAAAATAATAAAAAATAAAAGATTCTGCTTGGGGCACCTGGGTGGCTCAGCTGTTGAGCACCTGCCTTCAGCCCAGGGCGTGATCCTGGAGTCCCGGGATCGAGTCCCACATTGGACTCCCTGCATGAAGCCTGCTTCTCCCTCTGCCTGTGTCTCTGCCTCTCTCTCTTATGAATAAATAAATAAAATTAAAAATAAACAAATAAAAGATTCTGCTTATCTATGTTACTCCTCCTTATCCTGTAACAGAAAAGCCTTTTCTGTTGATTTTGAGATGCTTGCAGATTTCTGAGATCAGAGTTTTCTCCCTAATGCAATAGTTTTTCTCCTGAATAAAATCTCTTCTTATCTAAGTCTGAGTTGGTTTTGACAATATCTTGGTTCTAATCCCTTAGGAAACTCCCCATTTTCCCTGGTTTTTGTTGTTGTTGTTGTTGTTGTTGTTGTTGCACTCCATCTCTTTCCCTTTATGTCCTGATCTCCTGACTATTTCTTGGCAAAAATATCCAGCAACATTTTCCCATACATCCTGTTCCCTGCCCTGAGGAATGAGCCTGCATTATCAAATATAATATTGATGTTAAATTTAGAACATATTTCCTTTCAGACTAATTAAAGTCAACATTTTACATTGAGCAAAAGCCTAAATATCTCCCCAAGTTTAAGGGAAAATACGTGATTCAATATAAAAATATACTCGCTATGTATCATGCAGCAGGGAGGAGCAAAAAGAAAACAAGAACAATCTATTTTGTCAACTTTCCATTTACTCTGCTTGACTATGTCAATTAAAATAGTGTTTTGTAGATGAATTTCCATACTGAATTTAATTAATATGTTGGTTCATGTGCTTATTATATGGGAATCATTGCTTTGTTTTTCTATCCCCATTGAGGTTATTAACATGTCCCAATTTAGTATTGTCTGAAAATAACATGAATGGCTTTCTCTTCTCTTATAAGAACAAACAAGAAGGCTAAATCACTCATATTTCACCCTGCCCCCATTGTATCTTAATTGCTGCTTTTCTCATCTTAATTCCATTTAATTATTACCTTCCCATAGCTTCTTATCACGTGCAAGTCACCCTACATACAGCAGTGAAAAATGGATTCCTGAACCATCATTTAGATCCTGGCATTCTTTCTTCTAGAAGCCTACAATTTCCTTTTGAGGCATGTCATAACAAAATCCTCTACCTCTTCTCTAGTTCCTGGTCTTCAGCTGATGGCCAAGCAGGTTCACATAATATACACGCACCTCACCTTAACTCTCAGAGCATCTCCATATTACTCTGCCTTTCTTCATCCACTGCCTTGAATTCTTCCAAACATCTTTGGTGTGTTTGAATTTGTTGCCTTCCTGGGATTATACTTATATTATATATATCAATATTAATTAATCAATATATTAATATATTAATATCAATTTATATTATATACTTATATCATATATATAGTAAATAATTTAAGCCTGCCTGCATACTTTTAAATTCCAGATACACTTCTTAGATTTTTTAGAAATGCCTACTCTTTTGAATTAATTTCTTTGCCTTTCTTTTTTCTTTTTCTCATATGTTCACATTTTCCATACAGTTTATCTATTATGATCTCTAAATCAACTAGAAAATAATAGTTACTATTAAAAAATACTAGGAAACAGTATTTTCTAAACATTATCTTTAATTATCACAACTTCAGAGGCAGGGAAACTATTTAAAGAAGGTGATGTAGGACCCCTAGTCTCACCTATACGACAATGCCTCTGTAATTTGAAATGAGCATGAGCAAGCCTGCTTTGGGTGTGGAAATAGGCAGCACTTTGGGGAGTATTATATCAATGTATAAATGCAGGCAACCCTACTTGAGAACTCACGAGCTACTTGAGTCATGTTGCTTCTCTTGCTAAGTTTGATCAGGTTAGTTGTGCACCTGCCCTGTTCTGACAAATACTAGACTCCACTGCTGAAGAAAAAACAGAAACCCAACCTTTGGTGTCCTGTGTGTCCTACTAGGACTGGAACTGTCTGAGCAGCCTAATGCCGGACGTGTTCTTGCTGGCCACATCTCACCCTGGGGTGGCTGTGCCCGCCCAAAGGGTCACTAGAGCAAGAAGCCAACATTAAGAACAATAACACAAAATAACAGCAAGAATTCTAACAGCTGATATTCACTAATCGGGGTCTGCCAAGTGCTGTGTGGGGCGCTTTATACAATCATTTTAGCTCATCCTGATAAACCATAGGAAGATAGGCTTGTGTCTACAAATTTAAGAGGTTTATCTCACAATTTGAAATCCATAAGCATTTCAAATATATTAAGAATGTCTTCACTTCAGCCTTTGGTCCTCTCTTACATAGTTGAGAATCTCAGGCTCTCTGCTCATGCTTACATTGGTAGAGAAAAAAACAAATAGGAGAAGCATACTGTATGTTTTTACTATTATGTAGTCTAATGCACTTATTTGCTATAGTAAAAGTATGCTCTAGTTTGTGGTGGGTGCATAAATAGTGACCATATAATTTATCACCAAAGCATGGACACTTTTAAGGCTGAATGTGGCCATTAAGAATCTGTTAACAGGTGTCAACGCATATGCATCAGATGTAACTGAGACTGTCCCCAGGAGAGTAAGAAACGTGGTCACCTTATGCCTAAGCCATGGTCAGCTCGCTATATAATACTGAAATGTTTCTGAATGCAGACCAATTAGGTGACATGTTATTTACCTATTATATGAAATACATGCAATGAGAAGTTAAAATATTTTCAGAATTACAAATTATGCATTTTACTATTCAGTTAATTTGATTATAAAGAAATAATTGATAGTCAAGCTTTTTATTACAATTCTATTAGTAAGATTTCCAAAAAATGATGGCATCACATTACATTAGTAAGTTAGATAAAAAATTATTGTCCATTATCTTCACCTCATTACATGATTAAAGTGAGGGACAAAATAAAATGGTTAGAAATAACCAGAATACTAATTATAACAATATATGATTTTCATACTTTTATGTTATTGCTTATTAGTATTTAGATTTCATGGTGCATTAAGATACTCTTTGGATTATGTCAGTTTCCTACTTAGAGCCTTTCAAATTTTTGTATTACCTCCAGAAAATATTGTCTCCTTACCATGACTACAAACTTGTCTCTTTTGTGCTATCCAATATAGTAGACCACACAGGTGGCTATTTAAATTTTAAATTAAATAAAATTAAATAAATTAAATAAATTCAAATTGAGTAAAATTAAAAATTTAGGTCCTCTAATACAGTAAGCACATTTTAAGTGCTCAATAGACTAGGTGGCTAACGGCAACTATGTTAGACAATGCAAAATAGAAAATATTCATCATCACCGAAAGCTCTAATAAATATTCCTATACTTGTTATCTACTGTTTGCTCCAGATAATTGCTGCTTTTGGCAAATTAGACTTGTTCCCATTATCTAAGAGATTACACCTTGTTTTTTTTTTTTTCCCATTTTGCTCAGGTTAACACTATGGCTTGGAATACTTTTACTACTTGAAGAATTCATATATTTATCCATACAAAAATATGATTATTTTTGTTATTTTTGTTTTATTTTGGTATATCAGAAAGTTTGTTAGGTGTTAGAGAGAAAAAGACAAGAAACATAGTCTTTGCTCTGAAAAGTTACAGTCTAATGGGGGAAAGTGACAAATAGACAAGTGGGTACAGATGATCTTTCTAAGACAAGTAGGCAGCAAGTTTCACAGGAGCAGAACACTCCTATCAGAAACTAGAAATTTACAGTAAATGATCCTGTAAAAGATGGCACATGATCTGAACCTAGAAGCATAATAGGAGTTTGGAAAATGAATTTCAAAAGGAGAATGGAGATGAGTAGAATGATCTGAGAGAGCATGAGCCAATTTGGAAACTGAGCATCACTGTAACTAGATTTCAGTCTACAGGAAATTCACTGAAATACCAGACAACGACACCTGGATCATGTAAGAGCTCAGTTGCCATATTGAGAATGCTGGTTTTATTTGAAAACCTAAAAAGCCACTGATAGACTAAATGCACGGATGTGACAAGATCAGATTTTTGTTTTTGCGCAGAATACCCTAGCAACAAAGAAGAGAGGGACTGGAGAAGAAGGTCATTTAGAAGACTTATTCATAATCTAGGTAATAAATAATAAGGGCCTAAATTAATGTGACTGTTGGGTAGGAGGGAAGGCTCTGAGAAATTACAATGCATAATTGATCATAGTTATTAGCCATTTCAGATACCACCTTCAGGTTGAAGCCTTCCACATCTGAGAATCTCTGTGCTTAAATTATTATGGCACTTATTTACTGATTTTTAGTGCTATCTTCCACTACTGAGATCCTTGACACCAGAGACTGTGGTATATACTTCCTATTATCCCTTACTGTGAGTAGCCCAGACCTTTGCTTTAATGAGCACTTGATATATATTTGATTACTGATAGGTTGCTTTCAAATCAAAAGTAATATTGTTGAGCAAATGCCTAAGTGAACTCTAGTAACAAAGGACATATAAGGGAAATAATGAAAAGAACTTATGGGTGGCACGGTTGGTGCTTTCATATCACAGTATGTTACTTGACTGTATTTCTCACAATGTTAATTAAATAACAAAATGTGTAATTGTTGAGCTTTGGTCTTCCACACTAGGGTATATACATTTTATTACTGTACAAATCATGGCTGTCTAGCTTATTGTCGAATTCTATTTTCTAGAATGGTTTCTATATTATAGTTGATGCTTAATAAATATTTAGAGAATGAATGATTCTGAACTTCATAGATGAGAGAGAAATTATCATTAATGGACCACACATTATTTTCTGGCCATTATCCTAGTATACAGTCTTATAAATATTATGTCTTTTATTTATCAAAATATGAGTATTAGAATATCAGAAAAATAAATATCAGTAACCCATTTTTTTCCAGTTGAAGAAACTCTGGTTCAGAGAGTCTAGATGACTTACAGACTAGCTGATGAACAGTAGTCCTGGAGCTTTTTTTTTTTTTTTAAAGATTTTATTTATTTATTCATGACAGACACAGAGAGAGAGGCAGAGACACAGGCAGAGGGAGAAGCAGGCTCCATGCGGGGAGCCCGATGTGGGACTTGATCCCGGGTATCCAGGATCACACCCTGGGCTGAAGGTGGCACTAAACCGCTGAGCCACTCAGGGATCCCAGTAGTCCTGGAACTTGAAGGCAATTTCTTCTGTGTCCAACATCCATAGGTTTTTTGCTAAAGTAACTTGCCCTTTATCTTCTAAGTATGGAAATTCCATCTGTGAGAGGATATTTGTAACACATAAGTATCACTGAGCATTAGATCTCCTTAGTGGGCTATTGTTTAGATTGGCAACCACCTACTCAATGCTTCTAAAGTACCAATCATGGTTTGAGACAAAGACAATGAATAATAAATGGTCCCTGTCGTAAAGGACCCCACACTAGTGGTGGAGACAAATACTCATGTAGATAATTTCAGCAGTAAGGAATGGGTGGGTAAGTGGCTCAGAGAAATTTCTCAGCCCCAAACTATATGCATATGCAACAGAAACTAGCTGTAGTTTAATTTTCCTCAGCGCTGATAAATGTTAGAACAAGAAGTGAGATGAAATGAAACAAAGAAACCTGATTAGGCTTTCTGTCCCAAATTATGATGCTTGAACTTAATTATGTAAACACTGAGAAATAGCCATTTTATGCAAGGTATTGAAATAGTTGTACCTGGTTGACTCTGGTTTCCTTAAAAAAAGGGGGGGGGCGGATTTAAAGGATGGACTCCATTTTCTCTCCCCCTGTCCTCTAAACTCCTCTAGTAGGGTCTCTACCCTCACTATTTCACTGAGACCATGTGTAGATCACAAATGACTTTCACTTTGTCAAAACTGAGTATTTTCATTACTTATCTTATTTGACTCAAAGCAGCATTACCCCAGGTATTCATTCTCTCCATCTTAAAACACATTTTTTTTCTTGACCTGTAATACTCTTGTTATTTCTCTTCTTAAGCTCAATTGCTCTTGTGATTCTTAAACCTTGGAGTGAACCAGTCCTCCATTCTCCCCTCCCTTTATAGCAACATAATCCACCTAGTAGACCTATCTTGTCCCCAGCTTTAAATATAAGTCATATGCAGTAACTTCTAAATTTATATCATCTGCCTTTTACTTTCCTTTGAATTCCAAACTGGACTTCAAGTCCCTGACACCTCCATGGGTATATCAATAATAATCTCACAGTTTTTTTCTATGAGAGCTAGCATGCGTGAAGGGAGGGACAGAGAGAGGGAGAGAGAGAATCTCACGCCGACACTGTGCTGAGTATGGAGCACAATGTGGGACTCAATCTCACCACCCTGAGATCATAACATAAGATGAAATCAAGAGTCAGATGCTTAACTAAACCATGTAGGCACCCCAAGACATGCTTTTGATACCACTACCAATCACACATCCGTGATTTTAATGGGTTATATCACATTGATCGAGCCTTGATTTGTCCTTTTGGTCACTATTCTCAGTACCAGTGACTCCTGCCACTATATACAAATGTACCCCAAATGGCCATTGCTGCCACTTCTATTGGTACCACTCTAGTCTAGCAAACCATTGTTATATCTCAAACACTCCAAATCATCCACCTAAATGGTCTCCTTGTTACCACCCCTTCCTGATTGCAATTCATTTCTCACAATCAGAGTGATCTGATAAAGATATAAGTTCTGTTTCCCATTAAATCCTCCTCATACTGGCTTTAAAACCTCTACTGAAGTTACACATTTTCTGACACATACACCATGTCTTATTATCCTTAAGACTCACAACCCAATAAACATCTCTGTCTTCCTCAAACATGATCAGTTCATTTACAACATTGGACTAGCCATTCTTTCTGCTTGAATTACTCTTCCAGACAACTTCACATGGCTGCCTTCATCTTGTCATTCAATTTCAGCTCAAATGCCACCTCCTCAACGAAACCCCTTCAGATCCCCAATCATTTTCTATCACATCCAGTTAATTCTCTGCATAGCACATATTGTAATCTGTTGTTTTCTATTGCTTATTTTGATTACATTGTCTCTCTGTCTCTGACTTCAATTACTACTCACAAACTAGGAAAACTACTCAAGAGTAGAGATTTTGTGTTGCTCATTCTGTGTCCCTAAGTCCTAAAATAGGCAATGTGATAAATAAGTCTAAAGCAAAAGCTAAAGATGGAACCTGGAGGGAATGATAAACAGAATGAAAGACAGTGGTAAACACATGAAATAGGCTAACACAGTCTCTGGTTAGGTGAACTACTATGAGGTAATATATGTCACAGAAGCCACAAAAAATAGAAAGTATTTAAGAGGAAATCACTGCAAAACTATATCAAAAGTGGCAGAGATCCAATAAAATAGGGATTGCAAGAAGTAAGTGTTCAATGGATTTTGCAAAATGCATGATCTGGTCTCTCATGACTTCGGTCACAGTTGTGTCAGAGAAGTGGAGACCACTGAAGGCAGATAATAGGAGTGGCTGGAGAGGTAAATGGAAGGAAAAGTAAGAGAAAAGGGAGTATGACATTTTTTTAATGGGCTTAACTGAGGAAGAAGAGTTGGGGTGTCAGGCATGGAGGTACTCTAGATGGAGAGATGGCATGATGTGCTGAGAGATATTTGAGGGAAAAGAAATATTAGAGAGAAAGAACTTGGGGATAAAAGAGAAATGCAGCCAAGTCCCAGAGGCAGCAAGCAGGAATGGAGATTGACCTCAAGAAAAACAAGATGAATGAAGGAGATGCTTCTAGTTTGAGGTAGTTCATGTTGATGTTTTAAATTTTCTTGTTAAGTGGCAAGTCAGCCTTCTGAAAAAAAGTGAAAAAGGAAAGTTCAGTGTTAGGTAGAATTCTTGGAGAGGGTGGTAAAAGTTTGGAATTTTTTGTGAAGTGAGAGACACATCTGACACAGGAGTCGTAAAAACATTTTAATATGGTTAGGTTGAGACCCACTGAATTTGAAAACATTTGAAAACACAATGTGCAATATTAGAAAGAGCTCAGTATGTTGGGTGTGGGATTGGATGAGAGGAATTTGGAAATTAACTAAGGACCAGAGAATTCCTGGAAGGTTCTGGCATAAAAGCAGAATTGAGAGTATTGGTAGTTCAAGTGATCAATTATGTATTTTAAAATGGTGAGGCCAATAAATACTATTTATTACTATGGATTAGAATTAGAGAATTAAACTACAAACTAAATCATGGGTTGTGTAGGAAAACTTCAGAAGGGTATGCTTTTATTTCTTCTTTTTTTTTTTTTTCAAAATAAAAGCATCTTTCTTTTCTAATAAAATGTGTTTAAGTTTCACAGCACCCCAAGGGAGGTGCCCCATACACTGGCAAGTTATGTAGCCATGCAGGCATCTGGTTCAAAGTGCCAGAGGAAACTAACATCCAGCCTACACAGTCTGCTTCCTCCAGGTAGAAGGAAGGGGAAGAGCATGTTTCATTCACACAGGCACGGGTCCAATGTAGAGGTAATCACTGTTGAATACGTCAGTGAACATCTTCTAGATGTTACTCTATGGCACAGGCAAATTTATGTAAGTAGAATCACACTGGGCAAACTGTTTTATAAGATTTCCTAAAGCTGAAAAATATAATTCTGTTTTCTCTTCCTGTCAACTGGTATATCTATGAGCCTTAATTTTGGCAGTAGTGTATGGTCCCATTATGTATGTATGTATGTATTTATCTATTAGTTTCAGAGGTAGAATTTAGTGATTCATCAGTTGCATATAACACCCACTGCTCATTACATCAATGATGTAATCAATGTAATCAATCAATGTAATCAATGATGGGCTCTCCTTAAGGCCCATCACCCAATTATCCTTCCCCTCCACTCCAGCAACCTTCAGTTTGTTTCCTAGAGTTCTCTTATGGTTTGTTTCTCTGTCTATTTTCATCTTATTTCATTTCTCCTTCCCTTCCCCTATGTTCTTCTGTTTTGTTTCTTAAATTCCACATGTGAGTGAAATCATATGGTATTCGTCTTTCTCTGACTGACTTATTTTGCTTAGCAGAATACACTCTAGTTCTATCCACGTCATTGCAAATGGCAAGATTTCATTCTTTTGATGATGAGGAGTAACATTCCATTTCATATATATACACGTATATAGGCATACACACACACACACACACACACACACACACATATATATATAATGACATCTTCTTTATCCATTCATCTGTTGATGGATATCTGCGCTTTTTTCATATTTTGGCAATTGTAGACATTTCTGCTATGAACATTGGGGTGTATTTGCCCCTTCAAGTTACTATTTTTGTACCCTTTGGATAAATACCTAGTAATGCAATCGCTGTGTCGTAGGTTTATGAGGAACCTCCATAGTGTTTTCCAGAGTGGCTGCACCAGTTTGCATTTCCACCAACAGCATAAGAGGGTTCCCCTTTCCCTGTATCCTTGCCAACATCTGTCATTTCCTGACTTGTTAATTTTAGTCATTCTGACTGGTGCGAGGTGGTATCTCACTGTGGTTTTGATGGGCATTTCCCTGATGCGGAGTGATGTTGAGCGTTTTTTTTTCATGTATTTGTTAGTCATTTGTATGTATTTTTTTGAGAAATGTCATGTCTTCTGCCCATTTCTTGACTGGATTTTTTTGGGATTTTTGGGTGTTGAGTTTGATAAGTTCTTTTTAGATTTTGGATACTAGTCCTTTATCTTTTTTAAATATTTAATTTATTTATTTGACACAGAGAGAGAGCACAGGCAGGGGGAGTGGAAGGCTGAGGGCCTCAGAGGGAGCCCAATGTGGGACTCCATCCCAGAACCCTGAGATCATGACCTGAGCCGAAGGCAGAGGCTTAACCAACTGAGCCACCCAGGTGCTCCCAGGTGCTCCTTTATCTGATAAGACATTTGCAAATATCTTCTCCCATTCTGTAAGTTGCTGTTTAGTTTGGTTGACTGTTTCCTTTACTATGCAAAAGCTTTTTATCTTGATGAAGTCCCAATAGTTCATTTTTGCTTTTCTTTCTCTTGCCTTTGGAGATGTGTCTAGCAAGAAGTTGCTGTGGCTGAGGTCAAAAAGGTTGCTGCCTGTGTTGTCTTCTAGGATTTTTTTAAAATAAATTTATTTTTTATTGGTGTTCAATTTACCAACATACAGAAAAACACCCAGTGTTCATCCCGTCAAGTGCCCCCCTCAGTGCCCATCACCCATTCACCCCCACCCCCCGCCCTCCTCCCCTTCCACTACCCCTAGTTTGTTTCCCAGAGTTAGGAGTCTTTATGTTCTGTCTCCCTTTCTGATATTTCCCTACATTTCTTCTCCCTTCCCTTATATTCCCTTTCACTATTATTTATATTCCCCAAATGAATGAGAACATACACTGTTTGTCCTTCTCCGATTGACTTACTGCACTCAGCATAATACCCTCCAGTTCCATCCACGTTGAAGCAAATGGTGGGTATTTATCATTTCTAATGGCTGAGTAATATTCCACTGTATACATAAACCACATCTTCTTTATCCACTCATCTTTCGATGGACACCAAGGCTCCTTCCACAGTTTGGCTATTGTGGACATTGCTGCTATAAACATCGGGGTGCAGGTGTCCCGTCGTTTCATTGCATCTGTATCTTTGGGGTAAATCCCCAAGAGTGCAATTGCTGGGTCATAGGGCAGGTCTATTTTTAACTCTTTGAGGAACCTCCACACAGTTTTCCAGAGTGGCTGCACCAGTTCACATTCCCACCAACAGTGTAAGAGGGTTCCCTTTTCTCCGCATCCTCTCCAACATTTGTGGTTTCCTGCCTTGTTAATTTTCCCCATTCCCACTGGTGTGAGGTGGTATCTCATTGTGGTTTTGATTTGTATTTCCCTGATGGCAAGTGATGCAGAGCATTTTCTCATGTGCATGTTGGCCATGTCTTCATGTCTTTTGCCCATTTCACGATTGGATTGTTTGTTTCTTTGGTGTTGAGTTTAATAAGTTCTTTATAGATCTTGGAAACTAGCCCTTTATCTGATACGTCCTTTGCAACTCTCTTCTCCCATTCTGTAGGTTGTCTTTTAGTTTTGTTGACTGTATCCTTTGCTGTGCAAAAGCTTCTTATCTTGATGAAGTCCCAATAGTTCATTTTTGCTTTTGATTCTTTTGCCTTCGTGGATGTATCTTGCAAGAAGTTACCGTGGCCGAGTTCAAAAAGGGTGTTGCCTGTGTTCTCCTCTAGGATTTTGATGGAATCTTGTCTCACATTTAGATCTTTCATCCATTTTGAGTTTATCTTTGTGTATGGTGCAAGAGGGTGGTCCAGTTTCATTCTTCTGCATGTGGATGTCCAATTTTCCCAGCACCATTTATTGAAGAGACTGTCTTTCTTCCAATGGATAGTCTTTCCTCCTTTATCTAATATTAGTTGACCATAAAGGAGAGGGTCCACTTCTGGGTTCTCTATTCTGTTCCATTGATCAATGTGTCTGTTTCTGTGCCAGTACCACACTGTCTTGATGACCACAGCTTTGTAGTACAACCTGAAATCTGGCATTGTGATGCCCCCAGCTATGGTTTTCTTATTTATTTATTTATTTATTTATTTATTTATGATTTATTTATTAATTTATTTATTTTCTTTTTTAAAATTCCCCCGGCTATACGGGGTCTTTTCTGATTCTGCACAAATCTTAACATAATTTGTTCTAACTCTCTGAAGAAAGCCCATGGTATTTTGATAGGGATTGCATTAAACGTGTAAATTGCCCTGGATAACATTGACATTTTCACAATATTAATTCTGCCAATCCATGAGCATGGAATATTTTTCCATCTCTTTGTGTCTTCCTCAATTTCTTTCAGAAGTGTTCTACAGTTTTTAGGGTATAGATCCTTTACCTTTTTGGTTAGGTTTATTCCTAGGTATCTTCTGCTTTTGGGTGCAATTGTAAATGGGATTGACTCCTTAATTTCTCTTTCTTCAGTCTCATTGTTAGTGTATAGGAATGCCACTGATTTCTGGGCATTGATTTTGTATCCTGCCACGCTACCAAATTGCTGTATGAGTTCTAGCAATCTTGGGGTGGAGGCTTTTGGATTTTCTATGTAGAGTATCATGTCATCGGCAAAGAGGGAGAGTTTGACTTCTTCTTTGCCAATTTGAATGCCTTTTATGTCTTTTTGTTGTCTGATTGCTGAGGCGAGGACTTCCAGTACTATGTTGAATAGCAGTGGTGAGAGTGGACATCCCTGTCTTGTTCCTGATCTTAGGGGAAAGGCTCCCAGTGCTTCCCCATTGAGAATGATATTTGCTGTGGGCTTTTCGTAGATGGCTTTTAAGATGTTGAGGAAAGTTCCCTCTATCCCAACACTCTGAAGTGTTTTGATCAGGAATGGATGCTGTATTTTGTCAAATGCTTTCTCTGCATCTAATGAGAGGATCATATGGTTCTTGGTTTTTCTCTTGCTGATATGATGAATCACATTGATTGTTTTACGGGTGTTGAACCAGCCTTGTGTCCCGGGGATAAATCCTACTTGGTCATGGTGAATAATTTTCTTAATGTGTTGTTGGATCCTATTGGCTAGTATCTTGTTGAGAATTTTTGCATCCATGTTCATCAGGGATATTCGTCTGTTATTCTCCTTTTTGGTGGGGTCTTTGTTTGGTTTTGGAATTAAGGTGATGCTGGCCTCATAGAACGAATTTGGAAGTACTCCATCTCTTTCTATCTTTCCAAACAGCTTTAGTAGAATAGGTATGGTTTCTTCTTTAAACGTTTGATAGAATTACCCTGGGAAGCCATCTGGCCCTGGACTTTTGTGTCTTGGGAGGTTTTTGATGACTGCTTCAATTTCCTCCCTGGTTATTGGCCTGTTCAGTTTTTCTATTTCTTCCTGCTCCAGTTGTGGTAGTTTTTGGCTTTTCAGGAATGCGTCCATTTCTTCTAGGTTGCCTAATTTATTGACGTTTAGCTGTTCATAATATGTTTTTAAAAATCGTTTGTATTTCCTTGGTGTTGGTAGTGATCTCTACTTTCTCATTCATGATTCTATTAATTTGAGTCTTCTCTCTCTTCTTTTTAATAAGGCTGGCTAATGGTTTATCTATCTTATTAATTCCTTCAAAGAACCAACTCCTAGTTCTGTTGATCTGTTCCACAGTTCTTCTGGTCTCGATTTCATTGAGTTCTGCTCAAATCTTTATTAGCTCTCTTCTTCTCCTGGGAGTAGGATCTATTTGCTGTTTTTTCTCTAGCTCCTTTATGTGTAAGGTTAGCTTTTGTATTTGAGTTCTTTCCAGTTTTTGAATGGATGCTTGTATTGCGATGTATTTCCCTCTCAGGACTACTTTTGCTGCATCCCAAAGATTTTGAACAGTTGTATCTTCATTCTCATTAGTTTCCATGAATCTTTTTAATTCTTCCTTATTTTCCTGATTGATCCTTTCATCTTTTAGCAGGATGGTCCTTAACCTCCACGTGTTTGAGGTCCTTCCAAACTTCTTGTTGTGATTTAGTTCTAATTTCAAGGCATTACGGTCTGAGAATATGCAGGGGACGATCTCAATCTTTTGGTATCGATTCAGACCCGATTTGTGACCCAGTATGTGGTCTATTCTGGAGAAAGTTCCATGTGCACTTGAGAAGAATATGTACTCAGTTGAGTTTGGATGTAAAGTTCTGTAGATATCTGTGAAATCCATCTGGTCCAGTGTATCATTTAAAGCTCTCGTTTCTTTGGAGATGTTGTGCTTAGAAGACCTACGAGGGTAGAAAGAGCTAGATTGAAGTCCCCAAGTATAAGTGTATTATTATCTAAGTATTTCTTCAGTTTGGTTATTAATTGGTTTAAATATTTGACAGGTCCCACATTCAGGGCATATATATTGAGGATTGTTAAGTCCTCTTGTTGGATAGATCCTTTAAGTATGAGATAGTGTCCCTCTTCATCTCTCACTAGAGTCTTCGGGGTAAATTTTAGTTTATCTGATATGAGGATGGCTACCCCTGCTTTCTTTTGAGGACCATTTGAATGGTAAATGGTTCTTCAACCTTTATTTTCAGGTGGTAGGTGTCCTTCTGACTAAAATGAGTCTCTTGTAGACAGCAAATAGATGGGTCCTGCTTTTTTATCCAGTCTGAAACCCTGCGCCTTTTTTTGGGGTCCTTAAGCCTGTTCATGTTCAGAGTTACTATTGAAAGGTATGAGTTTAGTGTCATCATGATATCTATTCAGTCCTTGTTTTTGTGGATTGTTCCACTGAACTTCTTCTTGAAGGGGAATATAAGAGTCCCCCTTAAAATTTCTTGCAGAACTTGTTTGGAGGTCACATATTCTTTCAGTTCCTGCCTGTTTTGGAAGCTCTTTATCTCTCCTTCCGTTTTGAAGGAGAGCCTTGCTGGATAAAGTATTCTTGGTTGCATGTTCTTCTCATTTAGGGCCCTGAATATAACCTGCCTGCCCTTTCTGGCCTGCTAGGTCTCTGTGGAGAGGTCTGATGTTACCCTAATACTCCCCATAAAAGTCAGGGATTTCTTGTCTCTTGCTGCTTTAAGGATCTTTTCTTTATCTTTGGAATTTGCAAGCTTAACTATTAAATGTCGGGATCCCTGGGTGGCGCAGCGGTTTGGCGCCTGCCTTTGGCCCAGGGTGCGATCCTGGAGACCCGGGATCGAATCCCACATCGGGCTCCCGGTGCATGGAGCCTGCTTCTCCCTCTGCCTGTGTCTCTGCCTCTCTGTCTCTCTCTCTCTGTGTGACTATCATAAATAAATAAAAAATTTAAAAAAACAGACTAGTATTTAAAAAAAAAAAACTATTAAATGTCGAGGTGTTGAACGGTTTTTATTGATTTTAGGGGGGGTATCTCTCTATTTCCTGGATCTGAATGCCTGTTTCCCTTCCCAGATTAGAGAAGTTTTCAGCTATGATTTGTTCAAATACATATTCTGGCCCTCTGTCTCTTTCGGCACCCTTGGCAACCCCAATTAAACATAGGATTTTCTTCCTCAGGCTGTCGTTCAGGCTGTCGTTATTTCCCTTAATGTATCTTCATGGTCTTTCATTGTTTGTCTTTTTTCCTCAGTTTCCCTCTTTGCCATCAACTTGTGTTCTATGTCACTCACTCGTTCTTCCACCTCGTTAACCCTCGTCGTTAGGACTTCTAGTTTGGATTGCATCTCATTCAATTGATTTTTAATTTCTGCCTGATTAGATCTAAATTCTGCAGTCATGAAGTCCTTTATGCTTGAGTCCTTTATGCTTTTTTCTAGAGCCACCAGTAGCTGTATAATAGTGCTTCTGAATTAGCTTTCTGTCATTGAATTGTAACCAGATTTTGTAACTCTGTGGGAGAGAGGACTGTTTCTGATTCTTTCTTTTGAGGTGAGGTTTTTCTTCTAGTCATTTTTCTCAGTGTAGAGTGGCGAAAAACAAGTTGTATTGGGTAAAGGAGAAAAAGAGAGGAGAGAAAGAAGGAAAGAAGAGAGAAAAAGAAAAAAGAAAAAAAGGAAGAAAAAAGGAAATCGAGAAAGAAAAAGAAAGAAAGGAAAAAAGGGTGGGGGAAAGAAACAAATCAAAAAGCAAAAAAAAAAAAAAAAAAAAAAAAAAAAACCCACGGGGGAGTATCTTCTGATTCTGTATACTTTAAGTCCCTTGACTTCCCCTGGAACTGGTCCGTCTAGCTGGTCTTCTGCGGGAGGGGCCTGCTGTGCTGATTTTCAGGTGTTAGCACTTGGGGGAGCTGCTCTGCCCCCTGCCTGGTGCAGGGCTCAGTGGGGGGTGTTTACCCCGTGAGGCCCCAGGAGGAACAAGCACAGTGGCGGAGCCAGCTCTCCAGCACTGGATTCAGCCCCTGCAGTAACTCCGGGGCTCTAGGTCTCCGGGGCCTGGAGGCTCCGGGGCGGGGCCGCTGATCTGCTCAGCTCGGGGCAGGAGCGTCCTTGCTGTCCTGGGCCCTCCCGGCCTCTGCCTGTCCCCGGGGGAGGCCGGATCCTGGGCTGTGTCCCGGCGCCCTGTGCTCCGGGGCCTGCACTGTGGGATTCGCGCTCCTGCCCCGCAGCCCCCTCCGCAGAGCCGCCGCCCGAGCCCCTCCGAGCTGCTCCGGGTCCCGCGGTGCGCGCTGCAGCCCTTAGGGAGCTCGGGGCACTCTCCTGTGCGCGCAGGTGCCTGTTAGTGTCCCAGGGAGCCCGAGGGCATCCCCGCCCTCCTGGGTCCTGCTCCAACTCCCTGCGAGCCCCTTTCCTCTGGGAAGGTTGGTGCAGCTCCTGCTTCTCTGGGACGGGGCTCTCCTGTCCTGGGGACACTTGCCCCGGCCTCAGCTTGGCTCCTCGCGGGGCCCCTCCCCCTTGGATGCCTTTTGTTTCTTTATTTCTTTTTTCCCGACTTCCTACTTTGATAGAAGCACAAACTCTTCTCACTTTAGCATTCCAGCTGTTCTCTCTTTAAATCTCAGGCCGAATTCATAGATTTTCAGGATAATTTGAAGGTTATCTAGGTAATTTGGTGGGGACAGGTGATTTGGGGACCCTACTCTTTCGCCATCTTGCCCCTCCTCTCTCGTCTTCTAGGATTTTGATGGATTCCTGTCTCACATTTAGGTCTTTCATCCATCTTGAATTTATTTTTGTATAGTACTGAAAGTATTGTATTGCACTGAAAGTGAATCAAGGGGCAGCCCTGGTGGCTCAGCAGTGTAGCGCTGCCTTCAGCCCAGGATGTGATCCTGGAGACCCAGGATTGAGTCCCACATCAGGCTCCCTGTATGGAGCCTGCCTCTCCCTTGGCCTGGCCTGTGTCTCTGCCTCTCTCTCTCTCTCTCTCTCTCTCTCTCTCTCTGTCTCTCTCTCTCTGTCGCTCATGAATAAATAAATAAAATATTTAAAAAAAAAGAAAGTGAATCAAGGAATTGATTTCATTTACATTTGCACCATTATTTACTTAATAGATAATCTAATGATAAATATTGAGGTTCTCAAGAAATATTATTCCATTTTATATTCCCACCAGTAGCATATGATAGCACCCAATTTCTTTCAATCTCATCCCAAATCACTTTTAAAAAATCTTGAATATTTTATCCAATCTTATAGACAAAAAAGAAATATCTCAATGTTATTTTCAATTCTTTGATTTTTTTGATATACTGGGCATATTCATTTGCATTTCTTTTCTAGTAGATTTTCAATTCACCACTAAGAATCAGTAAAGTATGGAGATGAAGCACACAAATTTTCAAATCAGTGTATCCATTTTTGGGTTTCCTGGGTGGCTCAGCGATTGAGCATCTGCCTTTGGCTCAGGGTATGACCCCAGAGTCCAGAGATGGAGTCCCACATTGGGATCCCCTGCAGGGAGCCTGCTTCTCCCTCTACCTGTGTCTCTGCCTCTCTCTCTCTCTCTGTGTCTCTCATGAATAAATAAATAAAATCTTCAAAAAAATAGCATACCCATGTTCAAAAACTACTTACTAGCTATATGGCCTTGATCACATTAGTTTTCCTTTCGACCTCGTTGTTTTTTGGAGGATTTAAAAATATAAATAAAATGCTTAGAAAATTCCCTAAAGATAGTAAATGCTATTTAAGTAGTAACTATTGTTTTTGTTATTCAAATCACTTAATCTTTTTTTTTTTCTTTTCTGAGTATAGCATTATAGTTAAGAATGTGGTTTCTGCAATTCAGATGGTATTTGGTCATCAACTCTCCAAAACTGGCCATGTGACCAAGCAAGCTACTTCTCTCTCTGAACTTCAGTTCACTTATCAGTAAAATTGAAATCTTCTTAGTATAGATATGAGAATTAATGGGTTAGTTCTTGGAATATATTTTGCAAAGTAATTGGCATAAATGCTCACTAAATAGCAGCTCCTGTTAATGTTGCAATTATTTATAATATATATGATAAACACTAATCTTTGTCTGTTATATGTATTTGAATTTTTTTTCCTAGTGAATCTATCAGGATCCCAACAGAAAACACATGGCCCAATCAAAATAGGATAATTTGAGAAAGATTCATTTATGAAGATTGTAAGACCATGTTTTTAAAGGAACAGTGGAGAGAGGAAACCACAGGAGACTATGTAGTAACCTAGAGCTAACACCTCTAGGGTGAAAGGACAAAGGGAGGAAGAGATTTCTGGAAATTGAGAATAACAGTGGACACTGACTGAGCAACACAGCAGGTTTTAAGTGATCACCAAGCCTGCTGGGACTTCTCATGTTAGAGCCCAAAGGAAACCAGAATCCCCAGGAGGCACTGATTCAGTCAACTTCAATGATTTCTGGAATCTTTGGACATCTGTTCAGTCACAGGTATAGAGAACAGATTAAAAAAGGATAGAAAGTAGATCTTAAGGGGCAAAGCTACATTGTCATTTTAATTTTTGTTCATGTTGCCTTTTGCCCAATATTCTCATATAATTTTTAAAATGAAATTGATTAATTTTCTTCATAGTGTCTGGTATTGAGGTCACATTTAGGCTGTCCCTATTCCAGGATTATGAAAAAATATTCTCTCATACTTTTTCTGTGTCTACACTTGTATTGGTTCATTTTTTACATTTAAATACAGATAGATCTGAAACGTTTTCAACATTCTTTTTTTATGTCTCCAGTGTCTATTTATTTGAATGCAATTTATTAAATTATTCATTTTCTGGGGGGTATGCTTTGATTGGCTATTTTATTGTGATGGCATGAGAACTACCAGATAAGGGGTTAGAAATAGGTGTTAATTTTCTAAGTTGTCTTGGGGATAAATGAGAAACTGATGCTAATAGAAGATTAGGGAATCTATGCAAGTAAAAGTTATTATAAAATTAAGATGGAATCAGTAATACTTTAGGCTTTCATAATTATTATTTCCTTTGCCTCAAATGCATTTCTCATCCCACCTACTACATCCCCAGCCTTTTTCTGCTGATGGATCTTGTCTTGCCCTTTTATAACTAATCTCAAATGTCAACTTTTGGTAAATGCCCCCATCTCCTCTCTAGTCAGTCTCTGTTCTTTGCTCCCAGGTATTCTGCATACTTTTAAAAAAAATTCATATATAATATTGTAATGATTTCATGGATGTTGCTTTCTGGCTAAACTATAAGATCCTTCAAGGCATGGCTACCTCAAATTGAGTGTTTCCTGGTTTCTGGATCATGTCCTAGAATGTCCACGGATGATGCCATAAGTAGTGTGTATCATACAGTGAATAAACCTGCCATAAGGCTACCTGGTGTTATGGAAGCTATCTAGGGCTGAGAGGCAAGAGTCATGTAGAAAGCTATGTTTCATGCTGAGATAATTCATGAAACAGAAGTCAAGTGGGAAAGGGAGAAGAGAGTTGGCTGAGGCAAGTATCTGCCAAGATTCACCAGCAGGCTTGGAATTAGTAAGAGGACTTGGCCTGGGTGGAAGGTGGGTGACTAGGTGTGTGGTCACCAGCAGGCAGCTGGCTGAGGCAGGATGGTCCAACTATTCTGTGACTCAGGGAAAAGAGGGAGAAAGGAAATGTGCAAGGTCAGAAAGGAAATGGAATTCTGAAGGAGGAAAAAAGGGTCCATCTTCCTCACATCCTATCTTTACCATTATATATAAGAGCTGTACACATTTTGAAGGCTTAGAATTTCTTCTGGGTGCTATTTCAGTTGCAGCAGACACTTATTACAATGGGTGGGTTGGCAGGAAAGATTGCTGAACAGGAGGAAGAGGTGAGTAAATGGCATCATTGCTAGCAAGGAGGATGGTTGGGCCCGAATGGGAGATTCCAGAATTTGTGTCATGACTGATTAGGCATTTAAATATGCCCATTGACTCCTTTACTAAATACGTTTGATCTTGATCTCTAACTAACATGGGGGCTCTTAATCTACTAAAAAATCAAATATGAGATGATAATGTTAATTAAACTTATTGTGGTAATCATTTCATAATATATGTTAAGTTGAATCCTTATGCTGTACATCTTAAAATTACACAGTACTGAATGTCAGTTATCAATAAAATTGGAAAAAATCAAATAGCATCAATTATAAATTGTTTATGTCAGTATTTTTAATGATAAATCTTTTGTATAATATCAGGTCTTAAGATTACATAAATAAATTAAGTCATGTCCAAGGCCTCTTATCCATAATTTTGTTGTATTTATAGTACATATAGTCTTTTATTTCGTGCATTTAATTTTATTTGTTGTAAATGTTTTAGGTAGAAGAGTATGCATGTTTTCATCAACAATTTATTGGTATATCTGTGTTTTCATGTTAAAAATAGATTAAATGAAAAAGTTGCAAATTGCTATTTATATTCTGCATATACAGCATAAGTTTCCGAGCTCAATTAGCCCTCTTCTCTGATGCACACATTTATGCCACCTCTTTTGGGTTTGAAGCCACACAATTGCATCAACAGCAACACTAAGACATAATAATGTTAATCAGAGTCAACACTATAGTACTTACAATGTACCCTGTGTCCTGGGTACACTCAATTCACTTTGTATTCACATTAGGTCTATGAAATACACATAATTATTATTATTTTATTTCTAAAAATGAGGAAACTGAGGTACAGAGATGTTACTCATGCAAGATTCCATAACTAGTAAGTAGAAGAGTAGGACCTGAACCCAGGCAATCTGGTTGCCGATTCCAGTATTGGTCCCAAGACCCACATATAATCCAAATTATAGTGACACAAGCTCTTGTGTGTTAGAAAGTACAGTCAAAGCTATTTTTCAGCTGTTTCTGAGAGCTTCCCTGGGCATTACCAGTTGTGCTGGGGAAAGATTTTAATTGGTCGAGAGCCTCTTTATGCAGCTCTGACTTGGGGAGATAACTTTACCTTCTACTTGTCTGCCTCTCCCTAATCATCACAGATGCTCTTATTCCCCATAATACATAAGATCCTAGATGATAACCTTAATATTTTAATGAAGGTGAAGAGGCAATTCAAAGAAAGACCTCCATAAATGAGCTTTTCACTCCTGCAGGTAGCCCAGACCCATCCTTAGATTTTCTCCCTTATTGTACTCCTTCATTTTGGTTCTACCTTCCTGGGGCCCTGAGAAGGTCTGCCCCTCATGAGTTGTTCAGGCCGCCTCCTGGATTCCTGAAAATGGGTCATTTTTGTTGGCCTTAGTTCAAACTGTTGAGAGTGTTTGCCTTTGCCTTTTTCTTTGTTTTGGATGGATAATTTATTTTATTTTATTTTATTTTTAAGATTTTATTTATTTATTCATGAAAGACACAGAAAGAGAGAGAGATAGAGACAGAGAGAGAGAGAGAGAGAGAGGCAAAGACCTAGGCAGAGGGAGAAGCAGGCTCCATGCAAGGAGTCCAATGTGGGACTTGATCCTGGATCCCAGGATCACATTCTGAGCCAAAGGCAGACGCTCAACTGCTGAGCCACCCAGGCATCCCTTGGATGGATAATTTAATGGTGAGTTAGGACAGGGCTTATCACAGATGGTGATCATCACACTCCCTTAAATCGAAAGTTATCACATTTTGAACTTTGCAGCTTTCTTGCACATTACTCTTATAGGACATTTTCAGAGTACAGATCTTCAGATTAGAAATTTTAATACTTACTAAATAGGAAGAGTTGTTTCTTTATTGTGACATTTTGTTTTTGTCGTTTTATTCTCATTTCTATTTTAACAACAAAAATGAACATGTAACTCCAAGTTTTAGGACTTGAATTTAGTTCCATGTTTTGCCATTTACCAATTATGTGGCCTTTGGCAAGTTCTTTGAACTGAGTCTGTTTCATTGAATATAAAATAATGCAAAACTTTCACATTATATTTTAATGATACACTCCAAGAAAAAACAACTTAAAGCAAAATACTTATCAAAAGAATTATTTCCATAAAAATCAATGTAAAAATTGTGGTGTCTGGGTAGCTCAGTGGGTTAAGTGTCTGCCTTCAGCTCAGGTCATGAGGTCCTGGGATAGAGCCTGTATCAGGCTCCCTGCTCGGTGGCCTGTCTGACCCTCCCTTTTTCTCTCCTTTGATCTCTCTGGCTCTCACTCTCTCTCAAATATATAAAATCTTGCTATGCCTGGGTGGCTCAGGGTGTGATCCTGGGATCCAAGATCGAGTTCCACATTGGGCTCCCTGCAAGGAGCCTACTTCTCTCTCTGCCTGTGTCTCTGCCTCTCTCTCTCTCTTTCTGTGTCTCTCATGAATAAATAAAAATAAATCTTTAAAAATAAATAAATAAAATCTTTTTAAAAAATTAGTGTAATAATTAAGAGAGTTTCCCAGATACTCATTATCTGATACATGTTACGCCAAATGCTTAATCCTGTCACTCCTTTTTCTACCCTACCTTCCTGCAAATGCTTAAATTACACAGATTCTCACCTTAATGAACATAAAAAATCATACATTTAAACTCTTAACCATGGCTACTAAGGTGGCATGTCATGTGGCTTCTACTTACGCTCTTTCACTTGATTTCTGATAACTCAAATACTTGCTCATTGTGTTCTAGTCACAGAAGCTTTTGTTCTGCTCTCTGAATATGCCAAGTTCATTTCTGTGTTACAGCTTTTGCAAGAAGCTATTCTTCCTGCCTGAAATATTCTTCCCCAAATCTTCCTATAGATGGCTCCTGCTTGCAATTAGATCTTAGTTTAAATGTGACATTGTCAGAGAGGCCCTGACCAGCTATCCCATCCTATCACTGAGAATCACATTAGTCTATTTTTGTTTCTCCATAGCATTCACTGCTACTTGAAATTATTTTATTTGCTGCTGTACATTGTCTCCCATAACTAAAGTGTATGCCCCTTGTGCATATGGACCATGTCTGCCTTTTGCATGCTCAACACACTAAGCTGTTGCCCCAAAGGAACTGACTATAGCAATCAATTCCTAAAGTGGAGTGAGTTAAGTGGAGGAAGTGAGTGCTTATAAAGGATCATCAACCTCCACCTTCATCAACTCTGTATCTGACTTCAAGAGTAGAATCAGAGGCAGGCCTCACATTTAAAGTTTAAGGAAGACCTAAAAGCTCTGTAACTTTTCTGTCTTTCTTGAAGAGCCTATAAAAAAAAAAGAAGTATAGATTGACTTTAAATTTTGTCGTAATGAGTCTTTTATTTATTCCTCACTGAAGTACTTGTATGATTTATGCCAATCATGTTAGTGCAAAATATGAATATTGATAACAAAATAGTATGTGTATAAGTGGGAAGAGTAATTATAAAGGAAGCTATAAAGGGATGATACACTCTAGCTAGACCTCTTTTACCTAATACACAGTGAAGCCTTACATCCAGAAATGTTGACATAATAGGACTGGGTGGAGCCTGGCCATTGGTATTTTTGGCAAGCTTTCCGAGACTATTAAAATGATTTGCCATTTTTGAGAACCACTGATCTAGACCAGCCTCTTCCTAGTTTAAAATATGACTCAGAAACCCATATGATATATTTATATAATGTTTTTTGCACTTTTTATTGATTTTTGCATTGAACTTTTTCAAGAATTAAAAAAGTACAGTTATGCCCAGTTATAGAAACCTGTTATTAAAAACTAGACAGACATGCTTTTAAAGCCTGTTTGATTACACTCTGAATGTTATAAAGTTCTAACTTTTAATTTAATCGATAATGGGCATAGTTAGAAATGTCATGAGTTTATTAATATTCTTCTGGGTATTTAATATAAAGAGTATTTTCATAGAATCATATCAATAAAGAATAATTAGATGGAAGCAAAATATTTTAAAGTCTATTTTAATTTATGTTCTGGAGTCTTAAATTTAGAATTTTTCTATTTTTTCTACAAGCATACCAAAAGCCAGCTTTTTATTTAAAGTATTATAAATAAATTTTGGTTATTTAATAGAAATTAATAAATAAAAAGTACATTTTCTTTAAATGACATTTTAAATATAATTCCCCAGGAATGCAGGTGATATTCTCAAACCAAATGAAGACTTTGAATATATGTAAATATTATTTTTTTAAATTCCCAGAGTGGGGGTTCTCTGGTATATAAAATATATTCATCCTTTTAATCTTGATATGTACCCTTGATTTTTCCTTATGCTCTATGTCCTTAGCCATGGACTGCTAGTCTTCTTTAATTAATACTTATTTATCACCTATCAATGCCGGGAGATTAATCACTGGGCATCAACCATAAAAAATATATATTTATAACTAGGATTCCTGCCCTCTTGAACCTTATAGTTTGGTCCAATGTTTCTCAACTTTATTGTGTATACAAGTCACCTGCATCTTGCTAAAATCCAATCTCTGATGTAGTAGATCTGGTAAATGGCCTGAGAGTCTGCATTCTAACAAGCTCCCAGTCTTGCTGCTGGTCTGTGGATCACACTTAAGTAGAAGACCTTATCCTTCCTTGGTGGTTTTAAGCCTCAGTGACTCCTATTATTTAATCAGTACCAACCTATAGTTTTTTACAAAGTGTACTATCTAAATCATATTCAGTACATTCATTCTTTTATCTTGCTGTGTAGTTCTGTTCTCTAACTCAATTATAACTTGTCTGAAGGCAAGAACCAAGTTTTATATTTATCTCTCTTAATGCCTGGTGTGCCTGGGATCAGAGAAACTATCCAGTGACTACTTAACTGGGTGATACTCCATGACTTAGGTTTAACGCTGCATAAAAGCTGAAGGGGGTATCACAAGATTTCTCAAAAACCCTAATGTAACCAGACTGAAGATCAAATGGATTTGGAGATAGTCATCTTTCCACTGAAAGGACTCCTGACCTCCTTCCCAACACACCTTATTAGTCACTCACCTTTTTGTTTCCGGCATGTGAGTCCAGGAGATGCTGCAGGACAGGACACCCCCCCACCCCCACCCCCCACGCCAACAGGAAGCAGCTCGTAGAGAAAGTGTCCATGGATTAAAAAAGTTTGTGGAGAGCAATCAGCGGTGTGCCTCATCTGTAGGAAAGGTTTGTGGGAAAATACAGGTTCTGATTATTCCCACAGTGCCTCTTCTCAACAGAAATGGGAATTGTGGGCCTCATTTTATTATTTTAATTAGCCTTACATGGTGCATTACAGACCTCAAAGTGGTCAGAAAGCTGCAGTACGTCCACATGCATATTTCATAGGTCTGTGTGCCATGGCTTTCAGATTTCAAATAATTTTATCCCTAGGCTTTGGCCATTTGTTATGATGATGCAAGTGTGCATGAGCCCATGCACTATTATTTATTATATAAATGCCCACCGAATGCTACCTAGCATCCTCATTTTATGGCTTTTCTTCTTTTTTTCTTTTTGAGACATGCCTTCTCTCAAGCTGACCTTACAGAAACGTGTTTCTCTGTGTTAAACTGCCTTCTTAGGGCATTGACTCTTACATGCATATGGTGAGATTTCTGTCATGTTGCAAAGGGGCCATTTTCCTCAGTGACATGAGCCTTTTTCAACTGCTTCACACGTGCAGCTGCCTGCTGCTTTCGGGCCTGTTACTGTCACCCAAGGAGTGCTGCGTTTTATTCCTCTAGTATGAGTGAGTCAATGTGACAATGACAATTAGTTTTTGATAGTGAATGAATTATAGAGAAAGCACAGAAAGCCAAAATCCAAGAAGCAATGTCATGTTCGGGGGATAGTAAACCTTATCCTAAGCCAATGTTTGGTTGTTTGATTTTAGTCACAGATGAATAAAACGAACAGCATCATCTCATGGAGATGGTCTGTGAGAGAGTGGGGTCTTCAGAATTGAGTCAATGCTGAACATTTTATTTAGATTGGAAATTATCTAGCTACCTCAGCAGACTGCGAAATCAACTGGAAGCTTTTCAGCATTTAATTAAGCAGGACAAAAGAAAGTCCCAATAATAACAGTGTGAAGCTGCTGGAGAAAAATTATCAATACAAAGGGAGAAATCATCAGTAATTAACCCCAATCTGAAACTACAGAGGAGACTCCCAAACCAGAGGGGAGCACATGCAAATAATGCTAAATTTGCTTGTTTTGAATGATTTCATGTTTAATTTCACTATAAATTCACAAAAATAGGGGTCTAGTTGCTAAAGAGAGAAAATGTTCCATGTAGCAATTTCCCAAACTTTCACAGGGAAGAGGAGTTTCACGTCTAACGTGAGCTTTGCCTTTTGTTCCATGGTTGGATTTTCCTGGTTTTCCGTTGTCACCCCCTGCTGAGATACCGGAGGGGAAAGAAAGGATACTGGAGATTGGGTTTGGGGACTAAGGAAAGGAAAGGAGGGGGAGGCATTTGCCTATAAATCTGTGAAGACCCTTCAGCATCCGGGCAAACTGTGGCTTTACTCACTGCTTGTCAACCTGGAGAGTTTTCTTTTTCAAATTCTGGCTCATGTATTATCTTCTTTCATGACACCTTCCATGACCCCAAAGGGTTTGTCTGCTGGTAGCAGTAGAACGTCTGCCTTCAGCCCAGGCCATGACCTGGAGGTCCCAGGATGGAGTCCCATGTCGGGCTCCCTGCAGGGAGCCTGCTTCTCCCTCTGCCTGTGTCTCTGCCTCTCTCTGTGTGTCTCATGAATAAATAATTAAAATCTTAAAAAAAAAGTCTTGGCCTCAATATCATAAACACAGACAGATTTTGAAAGAGCCATCTTGAAAATAAAAGAAATGTGTCATGAATTGAAGAGATGCTTGCTTTGTAAAGAACACCTATGATACTGATGCATTGCCATGTAGGTTCTGAGAGTTCAATAAATATTAATTCATAGAAATCTGTTTTGTGCCATAAAATTAGTGATTATTATAGGTGTAAAGATAGTGGGTGGTAGTGAGTTATACTTCCAAGATGTTGAGATTTAGGGAAATTAAATGTATTAAATGGCCTTACAAATCACAGAATGGATACCTACAATAAGGCCATCTGTTACATTATCAATTACAAAGCTTTATGTGGCATTTTATTCATAGCATTTATATATATTTTAATAGCCCATAGTATCAACCCTCATGCTTGAAGAAATTCAAATTTTGAACTTTTTGGAATTATTATTCATTCTGAAGACTTGGGAAATGCAGACTTATATTTACCGTTTAGGTAAAATATAAATCATTTACAGAAATTAGCTTTTGTTTATAAGCCTCAATTTGAATGATGCATAAGTAGCCCTTTATATGACCGTAAAATAGCAACTGTGATTTTCCTTTAAATTAGCTCACAGTTTATATGCCTAACACCAGATTTGCTTCCTTAATTATTTTAAACTTGATTTTTCCCCCTAAAGTGCCAATTTATTGTTGGAATGTTATCTCTTGTTCAATAATGGTATTTGTAGTTTGAACAGATGACACATTGTCAGGTGTCATAGTAAGTTAAAGTATATTTTTTAAATAGGGCTGTTATTTTGAAAATAACTTCCTAAGCCATTGTTAAAACTGTTATTTTGAGAATTAAAGAGAATTTGGCCTAATGGTTGTTTAAACAAATTCCTGTGCTAATAGCATTCTACCATTGTAAATATCAGCGCTGAATGACATTACATATTTCAGTAAAAGTAACCCCCTGGTAATTGATTCTTGACTCATATTCTTTAACTTATTATGAATTGGGATTAGTCTCGGTTGTTTAATTTTCCTACCTCTGTGCATTTGCTCAAACTGTTCTCTCCACCTGGAATACCCTTCCTTCATATCTCTGTCTATTTAAATCCCAACCATTTTTAAGTTTCAGCTTGTCCTTCATATATTGTATGCCATCCCAATGCCTCATCTTTGTAGGCATTCACTAAGCATCCACTGGCTTTCTTCCTGGAGGGATTTGTAGTCCAGTCCTTAATTATTTCTCCTTCTAATATGCACCCCCAGTAATTGCATTACTACAATTAACTATAATTAATTACCTTCACCTAGTAATACAAATTCAACTAAATGTGCATGGATTGCAATTGGGGAGAGTATGTGCATGTGCCAGAGAGAGAGACAGAGAGAGAGAGAGAGATTTTAAATAGAGGGTGATTTTATAGCTCCTAAACATATCCCATTCCATTCAAAGCAACCGTCCTAAATGAGCATGAGCTCCTAGACTCGATCCCTTAGCTATTCTCAATTACTTGTATCTCATAAGGTAAGATATCACCACTATGCTGGGTTGATTCAATGTGACCCCATAAAGGCTTATGCTTGATTTGTTGATCAAACAGCAAAACAACTATTTGTTCCAACACTGAAGAGGAGCCTAACTGAATAGGATTTAATGAACAATCCAGCCTTCAATAAATTGTCTTCCTAAAGAATTTTCTGGGAAATTTTGAAACCACACAATTTTCCTCTGACTCACTGACTTTATAGTCTAACCTTCACTTAAATGTGACTTCATTGTATCATGTAAATACTGTAAATACTTCTTTGCATACCTATTTTCTCTGTTAATTATGATAAATTGGATTCATGCTTTCAATTTTCATGCTCTTTCTCTCATTAACATTATACTTCTCCATTTTTGTCATGGCTTGATGGCCTCCAGATTTTCCTTCTTCACCTTTATCTGTTGGTCTTGATCGTGATGAAACACAGCAGAGACTTTAAATGTGCTATTGAATATGGCTTCTTCCCTTATGTTCTTAGGACTCACCATGAGAAGTACAGGGTTCCAGCAGCAACTGTTTCAAGAATAAACATTTGTAGCAGCTGGGAGTGGAGTTATTTCATCCCACCCAACTTCATCAAGACCCACAGCCAATAAGCTGTGATATGTCCTGTTTCTTTGTCAGTTCAAGGAGGATAGTAGTGGTGGTGGTAGCATACTATCCAGGGCGTAGGGTCCCTGCTGGTATTAAATGAGTATCTGACACGAAGTAAATGCTCAATAAGCGTCAACAGTTATCATCATCATTTTTTAAAAATGATTTTTTTTAAGTAGCCTGCATACCCAGCATGGGGCTTGCATTCATGACCTCATGATCAAGAGCTGCATGTTCTACCAACTGAGCTAACCACCCTCCCCTATCACGACCATTTTTAAGCATAGTTTAATCACCTTAAATATAGTATCTAAATATTAAAACTTTATGAGATGAACACTATCATTATTTCCATTTAGTAGATGAAAAACTAGAACAGAGACTTAAAAGTTTCAACCAAGGTCAAGAGTGAGGCTCAGAACAAGAACTGTTAACTCTGAGTTCACTCCTAACCACTAAGCTGTCTTCTTCTTGTTACTTTTGCTACTTACTACATACATACTCCAAGGCAATGTGGAACAGAACCAGCTAACTGCTAAAATGAAAGGGAACAAAAGAGGAATAATACAGGACAGAAAAGGAATAATATCTCAGAATATTATCCCACCACACTAAGTGTGTTGAGTAACCGTAATGATTTTCACTTTGTTTATTTCTAAAGGAGAACATAGCAGCACCTAGAAAGTGTTTTCACAAATTTCTTTTCCTATGGTGGTTTTCAGGAGGCAGCACCAAGCATATTTAGAAAAGAAGGAAAGCAAAGAAGATAGCTTCTTTGCAAATCAGAATTATTAAAAATATTCACTTACTTGTATATGTGGACTTTTCACAGTATTTCAAGAGAAGTTAAGGGTCCTTTGTTGAAATGGTATATTTTAAACCCTAATGTTTATTGCACAAGAATGGTAAGGACATTGAATTTTCTTATGGAATTAAGTCTCTGATTTAGATAACCCAGTCCTTTATCTGATGTCAAGGCAAATAGACTAACATTCAGCTGATAGCTATTTTCTAAACTATATTGTTTCCCCAAAGGCATTAATGGTTGAGTGTGGAAGGAAGAAAAGCCCACATCATCTACTAGGATTATAGATAATTCTATAGGAGAGCATATCTCATTACATTTAAAAGTTACACTGGGATCCCAACACAGTCTCACTAACAGTGGGATCTACAAAGCCTTTGGGTAGGTAATATTGGTAGCATTCCCCCTTGGAGAAGGGAAAACACCCAGTTATTCTGGCAGATGTTTTGCACTAGAATGTTTTTGGTAAGTCTCTTTTCTAGAAAAGAACTTCCTAAATTTTTAAAGGATCCAATATTTATGACCTTTAACCCAAGGTTTGAAATAGAGGTCACCTGGGGCCAGACCAGGATTTTAGCTCACATACATAAGTCAGTAGATGGAGAAAGACAATGGTGGCCAGGACTTCCTAGTCAGCCTATGGGTGAGGGTCTTCAGTTGCCTCTTCAGCAGCGGAGTGATTTGTCTGACATTCATCAACACTATTTATTATCTCTACCCTACATATTCAGACTTTTGAGGCTTTGGAAGGAATCTGGAAAGTGAAAACCCCACTCTAAGGATCAATGTCCCCACTGTGAGACCAAAGAGAATAAATCTTTTCATGGAAGAGTCGTTTAGAAGTCTGGAAAAGAACAATCTTCACAATGTCTTGAGATTTCTGCCGTTGAAGAGAAGTTAAAATTGGAAAATGAAAGGTTAGGAGAATAGGCCACTCCAAAATATGACTGTAGGGGTTCAGTATATGCTTTGGTATGCTGATTATTTTGAGTTGTAGACACTTGAAAACCAGCAAATACAGGAAGAAGTTTCTGTAAATGCTCTGATCTGTCCTAAAGACAGATCCTTTAAAAAGAACTCACTTGTCACAAATCCTCTCCCTGGGAGTTTCATCAACAGGGAAGATGGACTCTTCCCACAGAAGAGATACTAGAAGTCAATACCAACACTCAGTCAAACTTTATCATGAAATATCATACTTCCCATTTGTTCTTGTAAGGGTCCATCCATCTTCCCTAAACACCATTTATTCTCCCCCAAGAGGTCTACATCCCCTCTGTCCTTTCAGTATTAAGAGGGTATTTCAGTCCAAATTCTATGCTACATTGGGGAGTTATTTATTTTTTTCCAGGTATCTCCTATATATACATAAGATATATGTGTTAATAAACCTCTGTTTGTTTGTTTGTTTCTTGTTAATCTGTCTTTTGTTACAGGGGTCTCAGCTAAGAACTCAGAAGGATAGGGGAAAATCATTCCCTTTCCTTAAAAAGGCATAGTCTACTCCATATCATTATCATCTCCCCCAATTCAGTAAAAGATGTAAAGGTGGCACTAAGATCCAAAAGAGGAGAAACCAAGGCTCTGCATCTCCTTTGGCTGCCAAAATGAAATTTTCATTTTGTTTAGAATGCAAATATTTTTGTTACTAGTTAGTTTGGAAAATGATATTGCTTAATTTGACAAACTGAAACACATTCTTGTAAAGCCCCAGAAAAACCAATGCAACCCTACCACAGCACATATTATGATATCCCTTTGGCACTGAAAATTCTCAACAACATTTTTCATTCCTTTCTAATGTGGGGGAAAAAATTGCTACAACAAAAATTTTTCTTTTGGTGGATATGCCATAATTCTGCTAAAGCTTTTCAGTGTGTTGGCTTTTAACCTAAAATAATATCACAAGAGAAAACATTCATATAATCTAGTCAAAGCATAAAAATATACAGAAGAGAAATACACCTAATATTGAAGAGAAGACATTTTGAGCAAGATTTCTAAAAACTGATGAAATTACAGACTCTTATATACAAGGTTCTGTATGAGGAAGGATGGGAGTGAAATTTGCAATAAAAATATGTAAGTTTAAAATGACAAGAGAAACTCTCAGAATGCTTCTCCAATTGAAGGAGATGACTAAATACTAAATTCCAAGGGGTTGTGGTTCTTACCAACTGCCTTCATCTCCCCATTATAACAGAAGTATGAACTTGTTTGTTCTGGCTTGATTCCCCTGGCCATAGACATGAGAAGAAAAGCAATGTAGTGATAATATGGAGAGACAGGCCATCCTTGGGACAGTTTGCATGTTGCCTCATTTTACCTCTTCTTTGGTGAATCTAGTATATCCAGGTAAGGTTCTGAAGAAGCAATGTGAGGTATTATGATCAAACAGCCCACCTAGTTCAGTGTATATCCTGCCAGATGATAATGATTAATGTGCTTCCAGATAACTATAGAAGGCAGACTTAGTCCCCCAGAATAAATCCTTGCAGGTTTCCTAGAGGTTTGCCTCTGATGGCCATTGGCCTGTGGTTTTTCTAAACCTGGCCTTGGGAATCAGAAGCAGCCTGTGCCAGTAAAATAGAACTTTTAGGTGAGCCCAAGAACCTCCAGCCATTTCTATCAGCACATTTTATCAAGCATTTCTTTCATCTTCATTATATTCATGGGATCAGGGCTACTAGGCAGAGAAGAGAAAGGTGAGACCCATTCTCTGTTTGGTTCCAATGGGAACCAGCAATTTTTCCCCCACATTAGAAAGGAATGAAAATGGTTCTCAGACTTTCATGCACATCCAGATCACTTGGAGGAATGGCTGACACACAGACTGCTGGGGTCTCCTTCCAGAGTTTTTGATTCACTGGGTCAATCTCAGGAAAGCCTGAGATTTTTCTAGGTGATCCTGATGATGCAGTCTGGAGACCACACTATAAGAATTATTGTCATGGGGCAGCTAGAAGTGTGAGTGTCCAAGCAAGTGCTTTTCCAGGTGTGATCTTCAGACCTTGCACTTTGGTTACCTGTAAGGGACAGCAAGGCTCAGAGACCAAGGCTGAAATGGTCTAGTTTGGAACACTAGATAGAAGCACCCAGGCCTCTTCAGGCTCGTCATTCAGATAGAATCATTTGCAGCAATTTGCTTACATTATGAATCTACACTTAATATCAGTATTAAATATTCTATATCATTGTTATAGAAGGTGATTGAGAAGCCATTTTAACCATGAAAATATTTGGGGGGAATAAAAGGAAAGAAGGATCTGTTTTGAACTGTGCGCATTTCAGGCCAGGGGACTCTAGGCAGCCCTTCTACAGGATTAAAGGACAACCAGAAACAGTTACATTTGCACTTGTCATATACTTGCCTTTTCTAATTTTCCTTAGTTTCCTTCATCCCTCCCCTCCCTTCCTTCCTTCCTTCTACATAAACTCACAAGCAAAATAAGTAAGGCATTTCTGGGAAGTAAAAATACATATAAAATGTATTGGAATGTAATGGAATAAAATATGTAATGGAATAAAATACATAGAAAATACATAGAAAAAAATCACCATCTTTAAGGTGTGCATCTGCCAAATTTCTATCATGTAAGAAAGTTTGCTAAAAAAGTAAACACTTGATCTTCTGAATCTGAAAGATTTGCTCCTTTTAGCATTCCATTGGGAGTATATAAAAAAAATTATCTTCCCTTTCTAAGTAGGTAACCATTTAGCTTCTGACATGAAATAGCTAATAACCATCTCTTCCTTTTTAAAAGATTGAAATCACTGTTGAAGGCGTGGTTAATTTTTAATGTGCTTTCTCCAAAAGTCAGACTAACTTTTAAAAACTCAAGTCAGAAACTAAAATGGATGTTATCCCATGAACGGATGACATCAATTGAAATGTATTTTTTTTTTCTTCAAGGTGATTGATGTAATTTTCTATTAAAGTGACCTTTGCTAGAAATGTTTTCTCTGTAATGATTTCCTGTCCTTTGGGCTCAGCAACCAGAACAGAAAAACTTGCTTAAGCCTTTCAGCTACTTGATGTTGTAGTGGGAAGAGAAGTTGAGTCTGAAGGGAGCACAGCTGAGGTGCCATGAGTGCCAATTCCAAACCAGCCTTCTAGCTCCAACATCACAGTGCACTGTGGTCATCTCATGAAAATCTCTGCAACTTTATCTTAAAGTCTCACTTCCCTTCTATTGTGAAGCATGTGGCCATGAGGGCTACACTCAGAATTCCAGATGAATATGCTAACATTATGTGTATCAGGTGTAGAAACATAAATGCCTGTATTGTTGGGATGCCCTACAATCTTAAGAATTGGGCAAGGGGAAGCTAATAATCAGGTGGGAAAGAACAGTATAGGGGGAAGGAGTGGGGAGTATACATATACAACTTGCAATAACTTGCTATTCTAGGATCTCTGGTTGGGAAATCAGGGTGTGTGAGTGTGAGAGAGAGAGAGACTGTGTGTGTGTGTGTGTGTGTGTGTGTGTAAATCAGCACTGCCTGGTATGTCATTCTCTGTCATTCTTTATTAGGTCTTTTCCTATCTGGCCTCTTTTTCCTGGCCTTTTCCTGTATATCTTATTGTATCACTTCCTGTGTGGAGCTCTAGTACAAAAATCTAATACAATACATTACTGATTGCATCTTAGAATGTGTGACTTTTCTGAACCACGTACCTAGTACTACTGGGAATGTTAAAAAAAAAAAAACACAAAAAAACCCCAAAAAACACCACCAGTATTTCTTTGATTTTCAGAGTGTTTAAGATTTTGATTGTGAAGGAGGATTGTTTTCCAGCAGCATGGAAGCCTATGCTTATTACTGTCTGACACAGAGGCAGAATGATACCTGTGTCAGCCTCGCCTAAAAGGAAGTGGCTGTAACATCGGAGTCTCACGCATTTGTGTTTCTCTAGGAAGTGAACTAGAGGCAGTTAAAACAGGTAACAAGATCTGCTTTTAAGCAATGATCTGTGGTAAGTAGTCATTATGGTTTACAAATTAAAATCTATTCCACTCCGTATAGAAAAATCATCTACAGAGTATTGATATTCTCCTCTCTCACTATGCTTCATGCTGGATCAACTAAATCCACTCTGCTTTCGAACACACACACACACACACACACACACACACATACACACACACACACTCTTGTTACTACCATTTGTTTTCTTAGGGATAAGAAACACCAATAATAAATACAATACAACGTATGATTTTTGTCATTTGAACCTATACTTGAATTTGTTGAAAAGCGCCCCCACCACCTTCAGCTTAAACATTATGAACTTTGCTCAGCATACCAGCTAGTCTCCCTGTAAATATTTATCCTTAATATTTAAATAGAGATCCTACCTGAATTTGAATGTATTAAGGTACAGAATAATGGGATGAAGACATAAAATGAGCTTTTGTCTAGTGCTTGTATCTGAGGTGATTTCAAGGAAAGATACACTATATCCTTGTATCAGAGACACTTAATCCACAAATCTTAGGTACAATCCAAGTTGATTTAGGTCAATTGAATTAATTTCAATGGCCTAAAAAGAAATAAAACCAACAATTTTGTTGCAGGAGGCTCTGGAATTCAACACATGCATATATATGTGAATTCAACCCCCCAAAGCCTAGGTAATGCAAGAAGAATTAAAAAGAGAGAGAGAGAGAGAGAGAGAGAGAGAGAGAGAGGAAGGAAGGAAGGAAGGAAGGAAGGAAGGAAGGAAGGAAGGAAGGAAGAAATGAAGGAGACTTTTTCCGTCTGCTGTACTAGAATACCATAGATTGGATGGTTTATAAACAAGATAAATTTATCTCTCATGGTTCCGGAGGCTGGCAGTCTGGATTCAGGTGCCAGCATGGCTGAGTTCTGGTGAGAGCCCTCTCTCAGGCTGCAAACTTCTCCCAGCATCCTCATGTGATGGAGAACAGTGATTGGACACCAGCCTACTCATGATTCCTATTAGGACACTAATCCCTTTCATGTAGGCTCCACCCTTATGACATCAATCTAAACCTAATTATCTCCCAAAGACCCTATTGCCTAATACAATCACATTGAGGGGCAGTATTTCAACTTATGATTCAGGGGCAGACACATTCAGTCTACAACAGAGAGAAATGGTAAAAAAGAACATAAAGTCAAATTAAATTACCCTCGGGTCCCTAAATATTTGCAAATACATATCTAATCCAATTTTCTACATGGTCCTGGGTTGCCATCCTTCCATCTGTGACAAAGCATCAAGCTTAGCACTCTGGATATCAGCAAGTGGTGACGCATTTCTCCCGTAAGTCCAGTCTGAGTAGCTTGTCCTGTAGAGGACAGAGAAGCTGCTATGACTCTCAATCTTTCTTTGATTTGTCAGTGAACTATGTTCAATAGATATACCAGACAGATCTGTTTGGAAGTGAGGATGCTCTCCACGGAATGCCTAGAAATAAATGCACAGATACCTTTGGAATAGAATTTTTTCTATTATTAAGAGCTGATTCTGCTCTTCTTTGAACTACAAATGCACATTATCCCTTATCAATAAATCATTCCAATGGCTTCCATCATCCCTCTCAGCCCAGAAAGTCACACTTCCTCTGGTCTGACAAACCTCTTAGGTTACTTCTTTTTTAATGTATGTCAAATGTATCTACACATCAAATGACACTTCAAGAATTCCAAGTATCTCAGGCCTTAAAGTTGAGTGGCATTCTAAAATAGTTGGATTCTATTTTGCTTTTAAGGGGTAAAAGATACAACTTTAGGTGACAATATATTTACCCCTTAGGTGTTTTTGTATTTACCTTCCTTTTGTATTACCTTCCTTTTTTTTTGTATTTACCTTCCTACCTGACTAGATCAGGAGCTTGAATGGATTAGGTCTCTGTCTTCATTAACTTTATAACACCCTTAACATAAATTGTGAGAAGAATTTTGAAATTTCTAGAAATACTTGTTTTTGTCTACTTCCCACCCCATCTCTATCCCAAAGAATGTGGACAACGTGAGAAGCAAATGGGAGGAATATGTCACTGACATCCTTAAGGATTTTGAGGAAATAGATTTGGTTTCCTTTAGCTCTCTTTTCCCCAACAAACACACACACATACAACACAATTTTACTTTGTTCATCTTTACTTATAATCCAATATTAATATTAACCAAAAGTTCTGTGTTTTACTTACCTACTTTATTTAAACTACTCACTCTATGCGGGGAGATAATATTATTGGAAGTTTGATTTAGTGAATTGTCTGATGTCATGATTTTCAGTGGCAAATACCAGAACTGGACATAGTGTCTCTGTGCCATTTCTATTCTCAAAAGTGAGGTATTCTCCTGCCTCTCCTACTGGTCTCAAATACAACTTCTCTTGTCCTTTCTGACCTTTCTCTATTATTTATCACTATCATTTTCTTTCCAAATATCTCCATTCTAGTATTTTTTTTTCTAAATATCCCTTGGACTCTCTCCTCCTAAATTTGCCTATCTTGATCTTGTACTTTCTTGTGGCTACAGCCTGATTGCCCTCTTTTACATGAAAAGGTAATCCACATTCATTTTGTCCCCACTTCCTCATTTCTCACTTAAAATGCAACTCATAGGGATTAGCTTTTGTGCCAAGCAAAATGAAATTGCACTGGCAAGTGTCAACAACCAATGGACATGTTTCAACTTTTATATTCTTGAAATAAAGGCCTAGAATAAAAGCAATAACTTTTATTGGATGGATGTATAAGCTCTTTGACTTTCACGAAACTCCTCATTGCCTTCTGTGGGACCAGTTATCCTCTTACCCTCTTTGACCTCTACTTCTAAGTTTCTCCTCTGAGTACCACTTTTGCGTGCCACTTAAGCTATGATGATTCTCATGGTCTATGATTCTGCTCACTTTACATCTTATTCTCTTTGGATACTATACTCTTCTCTTTTACTTTTTTTTAAACTTTATTTTTTTAAATAATTTTTTATTTATTTGTGATAGTCACAGAGAGAGAAAGAGAGAGAGAGAGAGAGAGAGAGAGAGAGGCAGAGACACAGGCAGAGGGAGAAGCAGGCTCCATGCACCGGGAGCCCGACGTGGGATTCGATCCCGGGTCTCCAGGATCGCGCCCTGGTCCAAAGGCAGGCACTAAACCGCTGCGCCTCCCAGGGATCCCAAAACTTTATTTTTTTTAAAGATTTTATTTATTTATTCATAGAGACACAGTTAGAGAGAGAGAGGCAGAGACACAGGCAGAAGGAGAAGCAGGCACCACGCAGGGAGCCCGATGTGGGACTCGATCCCCGTTCCCCAGGATCTCGCCCCGGGCTGCAGGCAGCGCTAAACCGCTGCGCCACTGGGGCTGCCCTACTCTTCTCTTTTAGATGAAACCTTTGCCCATTTATGTATGTGAGAGGCAAATGTACCTCTATAGCTCCAATTTTCCCTGAGGCAATCTAACTTCTTATTGCACATTTCCACCCAAATATTGTAGAAATACTTGATATTTAACAGGTCTCTTTTGAAATAATTTGCAATTTTGTCTTCCAGATTTTCTTTTCTGCCCCTACATTGCATAGTTTTGTAAAAAGTATCACATCCGCCTGGAATTACCATTGAATCCTATTCCTTACCCATCACATCCAACCGATTGCCAAATCCTTTTGATGTCATCTCCTCAATTGTTGTGAAATCTATCTCCTACTTTGTAATGCAACCATCTGATACCAAGTCCAAGTAGGCTCTCCTTCTCATTAGCATGAAATAGTGAGATAGCCAATTAACCTAATTCTTCATCTTCAGTGTGCTCTTTTCTTCCCACCTCACCAGCCAATCCATCCCCATCTTGCAGCCAGAGAGATGTTTCCAAAAAGAAAAAGGCTCCAAATCACTCTCTTTTTTAAAGCTTTTCAGTGGCTTGTCACCGTCTACAGAATGAAATCCAATCTCTTTGGTTTGGTATTAGGATCTGTACAAACTATATTGTTTATATTTTCCTACATTTGGTTGTTTGGCATCTCTTTAAGATTGATTTTGGAACTGCTTGAATGGCAAGGCGTTTATTAAAAGTTTTGCCTCTCTTAATTGTGTTCATTCTTTAAGTTTCAGGTTAGTTTTCATCTCCAGGAAGCCTATGGTTCATCATAATGATCTCTTTTTTGTCATCTTGCAACATCTTATGTCTAGCTCTCTCCAATAGCTTTACCACCTTATATTAAAATAACTTAGGTGTCTTCCTCTGCACTAGGTGATAAGCTCCTCAAGGCCGTAGGTAATGTCTGATTTGTCTTTGCAGATCTATGTGTCATCACATACTTCATACAGTAGTACGAATATATGCATCTTGAACTGAATTGGACTATTAGTGCATATGTTATTTCAGTTATTACCCCAAATCTTCAGTACTTCAGAGAGTTTTGATAATTCTCCCTATTATATGCAACTAGGGTTGTGATAAAAAGTTTTGCCTAATATATCTTATTAATCACAACCCTATGGGGGAGATAGTAAAATCCCCAGGTTAGATGTGAGAAAACTGATTCACAGAAATTTTAAGTAACATGTCCAAAGCCACACATCTAGTAAGTAGCAGATTCCAGATTTGTACCCAGGAAGTTTGCCTTTCTCATAACCAGATCTATACCAAGAAATTCCCTGGTTTTTCACATACTTTCTATATCTCAGGAAAAGGAAGTTTTATTTTATGACTTATTTGTTCTCATAGATACTCTTTTGATGCAAAATAGGGATGGATTTACTCTGTTCTTTTTGGGGATATCAAAACTGAATTTCAAGTAAAGAAAAATCACATTATAAAGATGTTTAAGGATAACAATGAGTCAAAATTCCCACAACCCAATCTCTGTCAGGCTCCATATTATGCCCAGAATGTATTACATAATGTAAGTGGTCATACTTTGGTTTTAATGAATAGCATAATTCATTGAAAAAAATATGACTGTTTCCTGAACATCATCCATGCCCTCAGTACTACAGGCACAATAACCTAAAAAATAAAACAAAAAAGATATAATTTGAATTGATAGGAATATTCAGAAACAGTTTTGAAAAGTTACTTTCCTTCACTCATATTTATTCAAACACCTACTAAGTCTATTTGCACAGGTTTCTCTGCAACCCCCAGTATCTAAAATAGGGACAATGATCTAGATCTTTCAGTTTTATTTTGATGTTTATGTGAGATAACCTATGTAAAGTTTCTGGTCCTAATTGCAGAGCAAATGCTCAATAAATACAAATTTCTCACTCTTCCTTATTCTTGCCTCCATTATGTTATTCATTAGGTGACTGCCATACTGTCCTCAGTGGCTTACCATTCTCTATCTCTTTTTCAATCCCATCTTCCACTGTGTAATCTGGGCACAAAGTGAGCTAATTACAAGGCCACTGGAAAGGTCAGGCTGTTAATCTTCAAAAAAAAATGCTTATTAATAATGAAATTGAACATAAGATTTAATTTAATTTATATTTTAAATGAAGCCATTCGTGAGATTTTAGTCCAAACCACTTGCAGGTCATTTGAAACCATGCATTATGGTCCATCCAGCCTAATCAACGTCCAAAGCTTTCTTCTTAATAACACAATCTAAGAATCTTCCCCTACACGTGAGACAAGAATTTCCATCAACATTTTCCCTCTCTTTGCCAAGGTAGGAGAAAGCGTGAAAGTTCTTCCCTGTTGAATGTTTCCTCTACTTAAAACCAATTCATACTCCAATGCAAAGTCATATGAACCTATCACTGTATATAATTTAGAGATGTCAAAGCAAGTTATTAAATGATTATAAAATACTGTAATCCTGTATAGTTTTTTAATGGCTGTTGTTCATGCAGCAAAAACACCTTTAAATAGGGCACTGGCCAAATTGATGAGATTATCTTTTGCCTTGCCCCTTGCAGAGTTCCGTCCCTCTAAAGAAGCCTTTGTTTCCATGGGCAACAGAGCTGCCAATGGCACACGGATTCGGAAGCACTGGATTGACTCTCATGCCCTGAGGTAAACAGTTGCCTGCTGCACTACATAAATACTGAAAGCAAAACTCTCTTGGTAAAAGACCTGACCAGCATGAATAGAGGGCTAACTACAGGCTGCTCCAAAAAGCCCACCTCCCACCGTGCCCTGATAAAGGCTCCCAGAGAGAGTGCTATATGCCCTGTGGTTTCAATAATTTCTGCCATTTAGGGATGGGAGTGTTTTTGTCAGATGTTTGCAGCTTTCATATCGGCTTGACATACAACAGAATGTCATTAATGTTATCCTTGCCCTTCATTTTCCAGGGAGGACAAAATTTCTGGGAAATTTGTTTGTTTCTAGATCAAGGTGAGTTGAAGGAATTTTCATCTTGCTTTGAAACCAAGGGTATTCGGCATGTATATATAATCACACATTTTTGGCTATGGATAGTCAATCCTTGTCTCATCTGCAGGTTCATATGTGTCCCACATATGATATTAGGCTATTTCTAAATAGTATTTAAGGATAGTTGCAAAATTCAGATGGTCCTAGCAATGCTGTTTTTATAATGTAGGCTATCTGAATAAGAGTTAGGCAAAACATTCAGGTTGACTTTTTTTTTTTTCTCAATCTCATGAGAAAGTGCAAACAAAGCAGAAATAATACTGGGAGAGAGAAACCTTTAGAGTCTGGCTTTATATGACTGTTCTTCAACTATAAAGTAGTTTCCTCATATTCCAAACACCTTATGTTATTGAAAAGGATAGGATGACTTTGCCATATTTTGATGGTGTATGTCCTCTATGGGGGCATGGGGCAGGGCATTTAGTCCACCACTGTATTCCCATCCTCTGGCATCACTTGCTGAATGATTGACAGGTAGATAAACAGAAGCATTTGCCGAGACACTAAAATATTAAATCACACCACCTGTACTGGAGGGAAGAGACACATAAGCCAATACCTATGAGGCGTAAATGTTGTGGTAAAAATAGAGATTCTTCTAGGATTCTGTCATTGATGTCTGAAAAAGCACCAAAATGATGAACTGATGCTCAGCAATAAGATTAACTTCTATTTGTGTGACTGTTTATGAAGCACATTCTCTTACTTGATACTCACAGCTAACCTAGGAGGTATAGGTAAGTAAATGAAAGTTAGGAGAACTTGAGTTAGTTTGCTAGGGTCATTTGGCAGTTATTTGGGTCCTCAGGATCTTTTCTCAGTACTCTTTCTGGTCTACTTCGGCCTTCTCAAATTCTCAGTGGGGAAAACCAGGGTGAAGACTCTAAGAATGCAGAGATGAGTCAGCAGAATCATTGTGTTGTGGTTGTCATTACTGTACAATGTTCAGATAAAATCCAAAATTTTTACATATAGATATAAAACTACAGATTCATTGACAGAATTTGGGCCATGTTGACAAAGTGTTAAGAGAGATATTCTAATGGAAACATGATTTTAGGAAATACATGCTAAAATGTTAACTACTAATATTTGCAAAATGCTTCAAACTGGGTTACACTTCCAGTTATTTCTATGACCAAGTTTTCTTCATTCCTAAAGTAATTGGTAAAACAGCCTGAAGGCTTTGGCAGTATTGCCAGTGTGGTGTGTAGCCACATATAAATTCCCACCTGGGGCCATTCAATTTCTGGTGACTCCATGGACACTACCTGCGCAGTGGCTTTCTGCAGTTAGTTCTTCCAGTGACAGGGCACAACAGGGTGACTTGATAAGTTCAAATCTATCCCACACAATGGAAGATGTTCATTCCACATTTACTGAATATTTTGCCATATGCTAGGTACTATGGTGGATGTTGGCTGTATTTTATACAATGTAAAAGACATGGTCTGTGTTCTCAACTAGGTTATCAACCACGCAACAGTTTCTTCACCTTTCTATATAAAGAAGATAACATAAGTTTATAACAGTTAGGAAATGGCTTATGTAAAATTTCTAAAGAATGAATTTGCTGGATGAAGTCATAGTGGTTGATGTTATTATTAAATTGCTTATCACCTGAAATATTTATCACAAGAATTCAAATTTAGTGTGCAGGTGTCAAGAATGTTTTATTTAAAGTTACAGCTTAATGTGATGATGACTTTTGTAAGCATTTGGGCAACTTTTTTTTTCTATTAGTAAAAATAATTTCCTTTGGGTTTTCAGGGGTGTCTATAACTGCAGGATGGATGTCATTGTTAGTCTCTAGGATTTACTCTTCGAACAGATGATCTGGCTTCAGGTTCTTCAGTACCTCCTCTTGCTCAACTGTTGGCAAATTGATTTCGCGGCATTTCTCCTGGTACCCTTTTAAAATATATATTAACATCTCAAGTCCCATTTTAAAAATGTACTAGAAGCATGAAGACATAAAGAAAGGGACATGGGCCTCAGAACCAAGTCAGACAAGATTTTGAACCTCAGCTCTATAGATGAGCATTTAGGTTTACTCTGGGGAGGTAATGAGCTTCTCTGGACTTCAGTTTCTTCATCTATAAATAGAGGTCAGATTTCTTGTTTTCTTTCATATTCACAAAGAAAATATCAAAATAGTTATAAAGCCAAATAAACATATAAATGATTATTATAATCCTTTTCATAGCTGTCTTCATAATTTTTAGTGGTTCTTATATTCATAGGTAATGGCAGTTCTCATAAGTGTGGACTACTGAGGATCCAGTATATACAGTATCTTTTATAGCAGATTGCTGCTTTCATTGTGCAATGCATTTGAGGAACTGAATCCCAAGACTGATCTCCTCAGAGTAGGCAAATTACCAAAATACGTGTGTGTTCCTCTGTTTGGGCATCTTTTGCTTACATTCTTATTTCTTTATATACGTTCAGTAACTCTGTCTCACTACTGAGTTTTGTATAGTTAACATGAATATTGATTGTTGTGTTTAGCCAACTAATAAATACATTTAATTCATTGATTGAAAACAACCAGTAAATACATAAAGGCCTCAAGAACTGTAAGTGTTTTTAGGCAATGTTGAATATTTAAATGCTCTGACAGATGAATTGTGAAGCAATGAAAAGAGGACTCTTGCTTGGTTTTAACCAATTTTCCTAGGACTACCTGATTCAATAAAACTTCTTGAAAGCATAGAGATATTGAACTCTTATATGCCAGTGCTCATAATAGGCTCATCATAGGTTGTAACATTGAGAACTGAGAAATATTTGTATAACTAACGTCTATTAATTTTCTATTGCATGCCAGGCACTCTGCTAGGCATTGCAGAAATTATGGTGGGTGAACATAAACAATGTGGCACCCACCAAAGTAGATATCATAAACAATTCTCCAACTGGCCCGGTCTCTGCAAAATCACCCAATCCTCCAGTCCAACATGACCTGGGCCAGAGGTAGAGATCCCTGGTGTAAGCTTGGCCATTCATGGTCGCTCTCTTGAACGGTTGCAAATCTAATAAGAGGCATCAAAATGTGGGGCTCATTGAGGCTGAGCCATATTAATGTTACCACATAATATTTTATATATTATGTTACATAATATGTTACAGCGAGGACCACAAATTGATCCAGTGAGGCGCTTGGAATTGCCTCAGCTTTACCTTTTGATTTTGTGAGTAAATCTAGTCTTGGGTTTAAGCTGACTTAAACCAATCAGGTTCTTGTAAGACCTATCCCCACAAAATATATTACATTGACCAATATAATATTTATTGATATGTGATATAATATTTTATATATATATATATATATATATATATATATATATATATATATATAGTACTAGAAGTCCTAGCCACAGCAATCAGACAAGAGGAAGGAATCAAAGGCATTCAGACTGGTAAAGAAGATGTTAAATTGTTATTATTCACAGAGGACATCTGAGAAAATCCTAAAAACACCAAAAAACTACTGGAGTAATAGACTAACACAGTAAAGTGGTAGGATACAGCATTAATATAAAGAAATTGGTAGTATTTCTATACACTAATAATGAAGTAGCAGAAAGAGAAATTTTAAAACACCACCATTTATAATTATACCCAAAAGTATGAAATACCTAGGAATAAACATGACCAAAGAGGGGAAAGACCTATACTTCAAAAACTATAGAATACTGATGAAAGAAATTGTAGATGACATAAACAAATGGAAAAGTATTCCATGCTCAGATTGGAAAAATTAATATTGTTAAAATATCCATATTACTCAAAGTGACCTATAGATTCAATGTAATCTCTATCAAAATACCAACATCATTTTTTTTAAAGAAACTAGAACAAGTAATGCTAAATTTGTATAGAACCACAGAAGACCTCAAATAGCCAAAGAAATCTTGAGAAAAAATAAAGCTGGAGGTATCACAATGCCAGATTTCAAGATATACTATAAATCTGGAGTAATCAAAACAGTATGATACTGGCACAAAAATAGACATAGTGATAAAACAGAATAGAGACTCCAGAAATAAACTTATGATTATATGGTAAATTAATCTACAACAAAGGAGACTAGAATATGCAATTTTAAAAATCTTATAATGAGATTGAATGATTGAGTATACTGGTTTTGAATTATGTTTTCTTTGATCAGATGAATTACCACCTAAATTTACCAGCTAATAAAAACACACAGAACTACGTGAAAGACTAAATATCTTAAATATGCTAGTATATTTGTTTATTTTTCTAACGATAAAATTTTTTTAAAAAATTTTTTGGAGAAAAATTACAACTATCTATTTGTAATGGCATGAATTCTTTAACTGTGAGAGAAGGCTATACTTAATGAGAGGGTTCCATTTATTTACCCAACAAATTCTGTACACCATGCAATGTACCATGTCCCTATCCTTGTATAATGTATGATACAGGAATCTTTGAGTCCCCATCTGCTTTTATATCATTTGCAGCACCCAAAAGAGGGTAGTATATGCAACTGGTACCCAAACACTGTTACTACCAGTGCTCAAATGGAGAGTTTGCTGGGGTCAAGTTAAGTGAAGCAATAGTATCTCATCCATAAGCACATACTCATTGCTTGAGTGCATATGGTTTAATATAATGTCCTTGATGCTAAAATTTAATCATACTTTGAGTTTTTGAATGTCTTTTCAGCTATTCAGTATAATGAAAGTATTTCTAGGAAATACATTTATTCAGATCACAGATATTTATGCATTTCTTAATATACCTAATACACTCTGATGATTACTTCTATTTTGTTCTCTTGGAGCTCTGATCTGCCATGCAAAAAGTTCTACTGCTATTTTTCAGGATAGACCTTGTTGAGGGTCCCTCGGCCTATATGGAGCAGAAGGGGCTCAATTGAGCCCAATCTTCCATCCATTGTCTCTATGGCACATTTGATTGCCCATTTTGTCCCCTCCTGACTAGCCATGATACCAGTTGAATACCACTCAGTGACCCCAGTCTCTGGCATGCAGAAAAAAAAGTACATCCAACAAGCCTTGTCTGAATTTCTGATCCATAAAATAATAAAATGAAATCTAATATTTTTGTCATTTCCACCTTTTATCTTTTTGGCATTTTTTAGGCAACAGTAGATAACTGGAATATGAGTAGTTATCAGATTAATATATAGTTATAAATTACAAGAACTAAAATGGATGGAGAGATATAGCATTCTAAAAGACATTATAATGGAGAGCCTAAGAATAATGTCCATGATTTTTTAAATTCTTTCTCTATAATGAGTATTATGCTTATAGTATGTATATTGGAGTGGGGGTGATTGATAATGGGTTATAAGATTGCTAAGTA